>NC_135693.1:1235000-1480000 GCF_964276395.1 Gasterosteus aculeatus | reverse complement strand
CCGGCGTTCTTTCCACCCTGAAGACGGGACGTATTGATCGGGGGTTTGTAGCCGGCTCTCACGTCCAACTTTTCATCAGGCCAACAGGCGTACTTCAATTACTCCACATCCAAGAGGATCACCAGGCCGACCAACGCCGACAACCCCAACAGTGGCAACAAGGTGCTGCTGCTCTCCATCCAGAATCCCCTGTACCCCATAACCACGGTACACACTCTCACACGCACACGCACACACGCACACACACACGCATGTCCACCTGTGTGCTCCCATCACCTCGTGCCACCACGTCATGGTCCCGTCAGGCGGCCAGCGACCGGGGCTTTGCTCTAAGGGGCGACCCGCTGTGCTCGCCGCAGGGGCGTCTGCACCGCCCGCACAGACACCCCTGCCTGAGTTCCCATGATGCCGAGCAGTGCTCACTGAGCCCCGCCTTCAATGCTGCGAATACATTGATCACTGAAGGAAGCGATGAAGCCGGTGGTAGTCTGGCGACCTGTCTCCACCCACTCCATCCGTCCCCATCTAACGAGAGAAGCCAGCGATGCGACAAAGAGAAGTGGTGCTACGTCGTGACAATGCGACCTTCACGCCGACGTAGAGTTTGTAGCCGGTCTCAGTTCCCCTCCGCGGATCTTCAGTGTCTGGAATGCGGATGACGGCCTGTTGGTCGTCTCCCCTAACAGCAGCAGGTGTTTCCTCCTCACCTTCAGGGCCTCAGTGTCTCTTCTGTCTGCGTCTCTGAAATGTGCGTGTTGACTGTCTGCTTGTTGCTCTAGGACGTCCTGTACACCGTGTGCAACCCCATCGGCAGCGTGCTGAGGATCGTCATCTTCAAGCGAAATGGAATCCAGGCCATGGTGGAGTATCCTTACTGCAGCGCGTGTGTGTGTGTGTGTGTGTGTGTCTGTGCGTGTCGGCCTTCTCCTTAACCCCCACCCCCCAGGTTTGAGTCGGTTCAGTGTGCTCAGAAGGCCAAGGCTGCTTTGAACGGAGCGGACATCTACGCCGGCTGCTGTACGCTCAAGATTGAATACGCACGGGTAAGAGGCAGGGAGCGCGCCGGCAGGTCGGCCTGCGAGGTTCACGCGAGCGCGGACGGGCCGTTCTCCAGTGAGTCCAGATGTCTGCTAGCGTCATCAAGACGAGCAAACAACCGCACGAGTACCTCCCGGAGGTCAGCGAGGCCCGGGGGCCTCTGCACAGAGCCACAGCGGGGGAATTTAGTGGTGTTGAGAAACCAAATGTGTTTGAAGAGCCACGTATGGCGTGTCGAGGATGAGAGAGAGACAGGAACAACACGCAGTACCTCCTCCGACCTGACGGCAAAGGGTTGAATATTAAGTCGTCTGCAGCCACATATCTTCTCCATATTACCATTTCGGCAATAAATTAACAAAGCTAACTTTTAATAAATCAGAGAATGCCGAGAGAACACACAGGAAAACGCCGCCAAGGCCACAGGTTCAAACTGACGGCGATGAGACCCAGGACGCTCACGCTTTAGATACACTGTGAAGTTGCATGCGGGGGGACACGGGGGAGAAATCAGACAAACACAAGCGGAGGAAGTGAAGCTAACCCGAGAGGTGAAACGGAAGCGAGCCAAACATTGTGACACCAGCGGGATGAGAACGGGAAGTGTCCGCGTGCTGCAGCAGTCTGAGACCACGCTACGCGTCTTCTGCACAAACTGCTATCATACAAGGTGGATCTGCAGGTTATCTTATCTGCTCGCTTTGTCCGGTTACAAACGAGTCAAATAGACTTTTTCCCATTTGATCAACACAGAATGCATAACACATTAAGCCCATATTGTGAATAATGAGAACAGTTGGATTCCCTTTTGCTGCAGTTACAGCTGCAAGTGTTGGGTTTGCACATCTGGAGATGGAAACGTTGGTCCATTCTTCTTCTGTGAACAGCAGTACTCGGATCCTCTCATGGATTCTTAATTGGATTGAGGTGTGGGCTTCGACCGGGCCGTTTTAAAACATGAACATGCCGTGATCTAAACCATTCCATTGTATCTGCGGCTGTATGTTTATGGTCATTGAACCGCTGGAAGATGAACCTCCGCCCCAGTCGCAAGTCTTCTGCAGACTGCATCATGTTTTCTTCAAGGATTGCTCTGGATTTTGCTCCCTCCATCTTTCCCTCATTCTGACTAGTTCCCCTGTACCTGCTGCAGAGAAGCATCCCCACAGGAGGATGCTACCACCACCATGTTTCCATTACGAGGTTGTGCTCAGGGTGATGGCCAGAGGAAACTCTGAGCACCCTAAAACATCCCATTTTGGTCTCATCTGACCAGAGCACCTTGTCCGCATGTTCGCTGTGTCTCCCACATGGATTTTGGCAAATTCCAGACAGGATTTCTTATGGTCCACGTCCAACAGCGGCTTTCTTCTTGCCACTTCCGTAAAGGCCAGATTTGTGGAGGACACTGCTAATAGTTGTCCTGTGGGCAGATTCTCAACCTCAGCTGCGGATCTTTGCAGCTCCTCCAGAGTTCTCACGGTCCTCTTGGTGGCTTCTCAGGTTCATCTCCTCCTTGTCTGGTCGGTTTGGGTGGACGGCCTTCTCTTGGTAGGTTTGGGGTGGTGCCGTATTAGTCTCCACCCGAGTTCTTCACGGAACACACGTGTAGCCCGTCTACTCTCTGAATTGGTAAATAGGGCCCCGAGTTCTTTACTTAATTCAAATGTGTTCTTATTCCCAATTAGCTCTATATTAATATTAATATAATATGTATATACATACAATGTCAGACATACATGGAATTTGACTTAGCGGTTGGTGCGTAACAGCAGACAGTACAGTGCACGAGGAATAAAATATAATGCTATGGGTTAGTTCAAAATAAAGGAATAAAAGTTACAGTTAAAAATGAAGTGCACCAGCGAACAGAAAGTGACAGGTGAAAGTGACAGGTGAAAGTGACAGGTGAAAGTGACAGGTGAAAGTGACAGGTGAAAGTGACAGGTGAAAGTGACAGGTGAAAGTGACAAGTGAAAGTGAGAAAGAAAGTGACTTGAGTGAGAAAGTGGGACGTCAGAGTCCGTCAGTGGGGGACCGGCTCTATTGATGAGCCCGACTGCCGACGGGAAGAAACGGGTGGTGTGGCGGGAGGTCTTAGTTGGTGGAGCTGTGGAGGATGGAGTCAGGACATTGTCTATTGAATCTGCAGTAGGACTCATTCAGCTGGTCTGCAGGCGGAGGACGTTCATGGAGTGGGGGTTTGGCTGGTAGTGTGTGAGGTGTTTGAGGCCTCTCCAGACCGAAGCAGAGTCCCTTGCTGAGAGCTGTTGTTCTCAGACTACAGACGTTTAGCGTCTCACCGACGTGCTAAACTTGTATTTTGACCCCGTGTACAAGTCTTTGTCCCGGCTCCTAAATGCCTGGTCCTTCTGCAGGCAGGTTTGTCGTTGTTGAAACTCACCCTGGTGCATGATGGTACACAGCTGTCCTCACAGAAGCGTGTGAGGGGTTTTACAGTAAAGGGGGTGAATACTTAACACTTTCCGATTTTATTTGTAAATTATTTTGAAATCCATGTAAACTTTCCCCTGACTTCCAGACGATGGACTATTTTGTGTTCTCAATGAAATGCATTCTGTGGTCATACCATGACAAAACGTGTAAGAGGCTGAACACCCTTGGAAGGTGCTGTATGTGTGCAGTGAAAACGATCATCTGTGATGCATTTAACTGTATCCTGAGTCGCTGTTCCTTCTTTCTGCCACCAGCCAACACGGCTGAACGTGATTAAGAATGACAACGAGAGCTGGGACTACACCAAACCCTACCTGGTCAGACGAGGTAGGACTCCTTCCCTTTATTTCACACTCACACTGACCGCGGGGCCCTACGCGAGGCCCCTTTGCGGGGCCCCTTGGGTTCCACTACATGGGAGGCCCTACGCGAGGCCCTTCACGGGGCCCTTCGCGGGGCCCCTTGGGTTCCACTACATGGGAGACCCTGTGATGTGGAAGGTAGGACTCACTTTCAGACCGAATACTTTTCCCTCCACTGCAGCTTTCCTCAGGTCACCAGTAGATGAAAATGTCAAGTCGCAATCAAGTCATTATGGATTAAGAGTGTAGTCAAAAACAGTTTGGACCGTTGACTTCCATTACACCAAGACTCCTCCGACTTCTGTCTCTCCATCTCCAATCTCATCACTCTCACACCAGCCAATCACAAGCCTGCACCTGCGCTTGCCATGAGGAGAGAGAGTAGAGAGACGTTGAGGGAGGGAGGGAGCGCACAGGGCGGACGTCAGGCTGACATTGCACTGCAGCTTTCTTCCAATCTCCACTTCTCCAACCAAGCAGCGACAGAAAGAGGAGGATCTCACACCTGCTGACCGCCATGCAGCTGCTGCTTCAACATGCCCAGCACGCCTCAACCCCAGCTCTCCCCGCAGGACTCGGGTAGCACCTCCTCCGTCTATGCGCTCCACCCGGAGGAGTAGTCTGGTGCACACAGTGCCTCGACCTGCCCTGACTCTTAAGTCAGGGCAGGTTTTGGCACCATCACGCAGTTCTTCCAGCACCCAAATGAAAAAGCAGCCTTTTTAAAACGTCTCTCCACTTTGCGCATTGGAGCATTTTGGATCTTTGTGGCTGGAAGCTGGTCAGCTGGTGGGCCAGACGTGTTGGCTGTGTGATGTGTCCTTAGACTGTCCCTGTCGTAGCTTTGACATGGACTCCTTCCTCATGCCAACATGTCCTCGCATGAGTATAATGAACCCTCCTCCCCGAAGGCAGGCCTTCTTTTTTATTCACCACTTTCTGTGCAAAGCTTTGATAAATATAATGAATCCTAATCTGAACCCCCTGCGTACAGTAGCTGCACATGGAGGCAAATGCATGAATGTGCTTTTCTCTGCTAGATGATTGAAGGACCCATAAAGACGTGCTCCTCTAATGTACACCAGCCTTCTGCCCTATGTGCAGCTCAGAACTTAATGTTGGAATCAGTTCATTCTCTATTCAATCACTTCGGGATCTGATTGTCTCTCATTCGCCATGAAGGAAAAACTCTGCAACATGTAAAGAGGGATTCTTTCCCCACTAAACGGCAATTTGTGTACCAATACTCACTCTGCTGCCTTGAATCTGTCTCATGTCTCCGTGGTGGACGGAGACTCCAAAAATAGGGATGACCTTGATGAATTGAGGTGATTAGATCTGCTTTTGAAGGAGAAACATCTGTCCATAAACCTCTCTGAAAGCGAGTCTACTATGATTCAGGTGCACAACAGAGAAGCGCTTTATTTAATCCATGATTTAAGATGACACGTGACATTTGGGGGAAGCGTTCCTTTGATGAGCAGGAGCTCCTGAAATGATCGGTCCGATTCATGGCTTAAAGATTTGAACCCATCCTTGCACTTGCCTCAAAACAAGCGTGACGTGCCTTGGCTCTGAAGGCTCCGTGTGGAGCAAACACACCTGATGGTGTTTGCTCCACACGGAGCCTTCAGAGGGTCGCCGGGTCGCTGATGCAGCCTCACAGCTCGCTGTTTCAAAAGGATTCCTGAAATGATCCATAGCGTTGTGAACTGGTCCCAACTGTGCTAAATAAATGCACATTGTCGATGTTTTATTATTTTCAATGGTGGCACATTGCAAGGACGCAGGCGGGGGGCGAGCTGCCACTGACCATTGTCTCCCAGTGGGAACCACTGGTTTCACACAATACACCGGCCTCGGTCCCACTGGGGCATCTCTTCAGGGAAAGTGCATTGAGTTTCAATGTGCAAAGCCTTCAGTGTCTTCGGGAGAAGGGTGGCGCTGGCGTCACTAGCGTGAGCGTTGAGAACGTCTGCTGCGGGCTACGTAGACCATGAAGGCTCAACGTTGTGTAAGGATTTAGATCTGAAAGTCTATTCCTTTGGTCCTATTGAAGTCTATGAGAAAATGGCTCCTTCTCTTGATGTGTTCCCTCAGTAAACATTGTAAACATGAGGTCTAGTTGAAGTCTTCTTCAATACAGCATGATGTGCATTTAGTAAACAATGGTCCCATTTACTTTCCTGGGGTATTTCTTAAGACCATGAGTGGTCAGACTTCTGTCCCCTTATAAGAAGTGTACATAGTCACCATGAAGTCACCCATTGGTCAGTAGTTTGCTGTCTTGGAGTCGCCCCCTGCTGGTCAGCAGGAAGAATGCATCGACGTCCCTCAACAGAACCACAGGGTGACGGCTGATAAGAGCCTGACAATAAAGGAGAGAGACGGCAGGGGCCCCCAGGTAGTGTGACCAACCCCTCCAGGTACCTGCTGCATTAAAGAACAAACCAGTGGACCATCACACGTATCAGTGTAGCAACCGGTGTAGAGACGGTCGATCGCTGTTAGATCCTTGCAGAGTCACAAGGTTTCAATAATGCATGAAGGGACCCCTGCTGTGTGCTGTGTGTGTACATT
Source organism: Gasterosteus aculeatus (assembly GCF_964276395.1). NCBI lineage: Eukaryota > Metazoa > Chordata > Actinopteri > Perciformes > Gasterosteidae > Gasterosteus > Gasterosteus aculeatus. Next base: position 1,473,563 of record NC_135693.1, on the reverse strand, counting down.
AGAGACTGCAGATGCTGCTGCTGACAACAGGGACCGCTGTGCAATGAACAGAATATAAAGGAGACACTCGGGATGATTGAATCAGCAGTTCCCTTTACCTCGATATCACAGTGGAAGACGCCTGATGTCCTGGTGGGCATTTGCTCTGAAACGATCGTACGTGTGTTTGGAATAGTTGGTGGACTGAAGCACATTTCATTTGTGTTTATTGGTGTCCTTTATGTAGTATTTCCTCCTACACTCCCTTGGCAATCCTAGAATTGACCTATGCTGCAAATACCTGGTCTGGGATCAGTTAGAGAGGACTTCTCCTCCAGTGATGTGTGTCAGAGCCTTCTCTGGTAAATATACTGTAGCTGCTCATCTTTATTTCAACGTGTTCAACACGCCTTGTGTGAAGGGCCACACATTCCTGGTCTAGATCGAGAATTCTATAATGTTCCAAATCAGCTATCTTAGTACTACTCTGTGAATCCAGTTAGCTTTTCCCCTGAAGAGATGTCCGTACATTGTGCACAGGATGCACATTCTAGAGCCTTTGTGTTCTCCCGTTTGTTTCACCTGCTCACATCGTTGGTGTGCTTGTAAAACGTGGTGTGTATCTGAGGAGCATTTAATGACCGCGTGCCGTCTTGGTTGATGCGCGTCCCCCTCCACCTATCAGAGCCACGTCTGGGTCCTTTCAGTGTGCCTCCCATGTGGTGTGTAGCTTGTATGTAGTCTTGTCTATACATGCAGAATGTCATGCTGTTGACAGTGATTTAATGGTCATGACGGTGATGTTTTTGTTATTATGATGGTAATGTAATGCAGGTGATGTTCATTCGTGCTGAGGGAGAAAACAGTGAAAACTTGATGCCTCACAGGTACTCTTTAATCTCTTTAATATCTGTTCACATGAGCTTCTCTGTATCACTAAACCTGTCTCTCTTTAAATAAATTCACCTTGAAGTTGTTTATTTCTTATTTGCTCACCGTCATCATTACATCCACTACCTTGAAGTCCATTAAAGTTACCAGGTTATGTTTCTGTGGGGCGGAATCATCACCACACGGTGGTTTAAAGCAGTGGTTCTCAAACTGTGGGGCACGACCCTCCGGTGGCCTGAAATGTAGAATTAAAATAAACATTAACATTTGTTTTCATTTTTTAATTAAATTTTTCTTTTAATCCTTTATTAATCCCACATGGGGGAATTATTCTGTGCATTTTACCCATCCTTAGTAGTTAAGGAGCTGTGTGCTGCTGTGAAGGACTGGGGCTCCAGCGTCCATCTCAAGGACACTCAGATAAACTATGGACAGAACACGGATCAAATAACATATTTGAACTTTTTGTTTTGTTTATCGCAGGTTGAACTTTATTTTTATTACCCTGAAAAGATATTCAGTACAAAATATGTGAATTAGGCTATTACAATAAGCCAGAGGTCTCCAACAGGGGATCCGAGAACCCCAGGGGGTCCGCGGAGGTACTGCAGTCACGAAATTTTTGGTTGATGGGTTTTTTTCCAAACATTTTTTTTGCCACAAATTTAAATGTCTTCAGAACCAGAATTGTATTTATTGTCATTAAATACACATGAACATGAATCCAACATATTGTAGTGAACGGATAAATTGATGGAGGAGACGTTATCTTTCAGTTGGCAAAGCACACATTCATCTTCCTACAGCAGCTCTCAAGCTGGCAGAGCTTCATTCACAGCTCCTTTCATGCTGATACGACAGCACAGGCACCATGGCAACTCTTCTATGGGGAAAAAAGGGAAGAAACCTCTGAGAACGTCAGAGGAGGATCCGTCTCCTGATAGACAGACTACAATGATGTCATGTGTACAGAATGAACAATGTAGAAGATGAACAACACTTTCAGATCATATAACAGAAATGATTCAAATAAGTAGTAGTAAGCAGGTGTACAACAGGACCACTGCAGGGACAACCACCATCACATAGAACCACCCACAGCTAGAACCACCACCAGATAGAACCACCATCAGATAGAACCACCATCAGCTAGAACCACCATCAGATAGAACCACCATCTGATACAACCACCATCTGATACAACCACCACCAGATAGAACCACCATCACATAGAACCACCATCTGATACAACCACCACCAGATAGAACCACCATCACATAGAACCACCATCTGATACAACCACCATCACGTAGAACCACCATCCGATACAACCATCACATAGAACCACCATCAGATAGAACCACCATCCGATACAACCACCATCACATAGAACCAGCATCTGATAGAACCACCATCACATAGAACCACCATCTGATACAACCACCATCACATAGAACCACCATCTGATACAACCACCATCACATAGAACCACCATCTGATACAACCACCATCACATAGAACCACCATCACATAGAACCACCATCACATAGAACCACCATCACATAGAACCACCATCAGATAGAACCACCATCCGATACAACCACCATCACATAGAACCACCATCTGATACAACCACCATCACATAGAACCACCATCTGATACAACCACCATCACATAGAACCACCATCTGATACAACCACCATCACATAGAACCACCATCTGATACAACCACCATCACATAGAACCACCATCACATAGAACCACCTTCCACAGAAGCCTGTGGGGAGGGGAAGTGCAAAGACTTTAGGAGAGGGTAATGTCTGTGTACGATGACAGTAATAGTATGATTGATATTTTAAATAGTAATGATGATGATGGCAGTAGCAGGTATCAGCAGGGCCGTGGCAGGAGGCAGGAACATGGTCCAGATAGAATCATAATCCATAAATGGAAACCTGTTTACAGTAATAGAAATGGGAATATTAATGGTGTTAGTGGGTAGGTGTCCTCGGGGCCAGGCAGGAGTCAGGAACAGGGTCCAGACGGAACTACGATCTACGGAGACCTCCGAGGCGAGAATGTTTTTTGAACACGTACGAGCCCATTGTTTGTGTAGTAGATGAATGTGTGTGTGTGTTTCAGACCGTGGGAAGGGAAGGCAGAGACAGGCCATATTGGGAGAACACCCATCGTCCTACAGTGATAACGGCTATGGTAAGACACACGTAACTACACCTGCTGCCACTTCATCCACAGCTCCTCGTACTCCACTACACACTCCTCCACAAAGAGGTGCACCTGCCTGTCACACCTTTTCATGCAAAGAGGGCTTGTATTCATTGTTATTGGGTTGCCAACAGTAGATGACGGTCAAAACGCAGGAATCTCGTATTGCTGTGGATGGGGACAGACCTCATTTTAAAATGTCTGCGTCTGTCTGTGAGACAGCTGTTAACATCTGTAACCCTCTGTGCCTCCTCAGGTTCCCCTTGCCCCCTGCTGCCTCTGCCAGGCAACAGCAGGTACAAGCTCAGCTCAGCGGACGTTCCAGACATGGTGTCCTACCCGCTGCCCCAGTCCTCCTCCTCGTACTCTGCCCACGCACCCAGCTCCGTCGCCATGGTGAGCGGCCTCCATTCCTCCAAGATGAACTGTACCCGCATCTTCAACCTCTTCTGCCTCTATGGCAACATTGAGAAGGTACGTGGTGTGTGAGACTGCTCGCTGTTTCATGCTACGGTTGTAACTATGGTGTCACACCAGCCACAGCTGTTGGGAGGATTAGGAGAAGGAGTTACTCACAATGTTACTATGCCCGGTATGGGAATGTGTGTGTGTACTTGCAGGTAAAGTTCATGAAGAGTGTGCCTGGCACAGCTCTGGTTGAGATGGGAGATGAGTATGCTGTGGACAGAGCCATCACACACCTCAACAGCATCAAGGTGTTCGGCAAGAGACTCAATGTCTGGTGAGAAGTAGATCAACACACACGCACAATATTTTCAACATTCATCAGAAATAAATGTGTTGAATGATCTAAGATGTTTGTGTCTGCGTTAGACCCCTTTTAATATAGACGACATATGGTTTTATCCACTATTCATTATTCATTCACTATTTAAATTCCTGGTTTTGTCACTCAATATATCCTTAGAATAAATTATTTTGAAAACTATATATAAATCTATAAAGCTGATATTCTGTTAATAAACGGTTCATTCTGAGGCCAATTTGTGATTGATGGCCATATAAATTGAATTGAACAAAATGAGTAAGTGCTGGTACCTGGGCTGTGTGCACGTGGTGCTGTGCAGTGTGTCCAAGCAGCACGCAGTGATCCCCAGTCAGGTGTTCGAGTTAGAGGACGGCAGCAGCAGCTACAAGGACTTTGCCATGACGAGGAACAACCGCTTCAGCAGCGCCGGACAGGCCTCCAAAAACATCATCCAGCCTCCGTCTGCAGTGCTGCACTACTATAACGTCCCCCCGTGCATATCCCAGGAGCATCTACTCCGGGTACGTGGACAGCCGTGCAGGCCGTCATCGTGGACCAACATGGGTCAGGGTCAGGACATGGCCACATCACATTTAAACATTCTGTTGTTCAAGCAGATTATTGAGCCAAATATGCAGCTGGAGGTCAAAGTGTATTTAATGTGTGAAAGACCGAATGATGGAGGAGTTGTCACATATTCTCTCATCTTTTGGCAGCTGTGTACGGAGCACGATGTGCCCGGCTTCGTCAAATTCAAGATGTTTGATGCCAAACGTGAGTAGAACTTCACTTAGAGACCTTTTATTAGGTGATTGTTAAAGCTAAAATAGGACTTTTGGAGTGAGTTTGTGAAAAAGATTCCTCTCACTTCTCTGTGTGAGCTAACACATTTCTCCTACCGCCACCGTGTCACCAAGCGCCTAAATATTACTATTAATATTGCTATTATTCTTATTTGAAGGCATCATCATCCACCCAAAATCCCTCGCTAAACACACAGATAGCTTCTCCCTCTCCATTGATGGCTCCACTGTCTCTCCTCCCTCCAACATCTGCCACTTTTTATCTGAATCAACCACATAGTAGAAGACATCCAGCCATCTGAAAGCCTCATGATCCACCGGCTCATTAGCTTGATTACTGCCGTAGCCTTTTTGAGCTGGACACTCCTCAAAGAGCTTCATGACCTCTGTGACTTGCCTGGGCCAAAAGTCTTCATTACATACATTTAAAAACGAATTATCAGCTCCTTCCCAATGAGGCCCGCCGTAGGGCACGGGACTCAAGCCCCCCTAAGCCCCGGCAGGATTCTTGTGGATTTGACTCTTTTGATGTGACATCTTGCTTCTCCCTCCCTTAGCCTCCTCTAAGACCATCTCTGGCTTGTTGGAGTTTGACAGTAAGACGGAGGCAGTGGAGGTTCTTACTGTTCTCAACCACTACCAGATAAGGATACCCAGTAAGTCCGTCTGAAAGACCCCTCCTGGCTTTCAAGCATTCGTACACTTTAATGTTCACTCTGTCAGGACCTCATACTGTCACCGTGTGGGGTATTTCCTGTTTGACTTGGGATAAATTCACTTCCTGCCCTGGTGTGTTTTCTCCCCTTCCTTGCTTGTCTGTCTTCATGGTTAGTCTTTTTGGATAGTCTTTATGGTTAGTCATGGTTAGTCTTTGTGGATATCCTTTAAGGTTAGTCATGGTTAGTCTTTTTGGACAGCCTTTATGGTTAGTCATGGTTAGTCTTTTTGGATATCCTTTGTGGTTAGTCTTTTTGGATATCCTTTATGGTTAGTTTATGGTTAGTCTTTTTGGATAGCCTTTATGGTTAGTTTATGGTTAGTCTTTTTGGATAGCATTTATGGTTAGTCATAGTTAGACTTTTTGGATAGCCTTTATGGTTTATGGTTAGTCTTTTTGGATAGCCTTTATGGTTTATGGTTGGTCTTTTTGGATAGCCTTTATGGTTAGTCATGGTTGGTCTTTTTGGATAGCCTTTATGGTTTATGGTTGGTCTTTTTGGATTGCCTTTATGGTTAGTCATGGTTGGTCTTTTTGGATAGCCTTTATGGTTTATGGTTGGTCTTTTTGGATTGCCTTTATGGTTAGTCATGGTTGGTCTTTTTGGATAGCATTTATGGTTAGTCATGGTTGGTCTTTTTGGATAGCATTTATGGTTAGTCATGGTTAGTCTTTTTGGATAGCATTTATGGTTAGTCATGGTTGGTCTTTTTGGATAGCATTTATGGTTAGTCATGGTTAGTCTTTTTGGATAGCCTTTATGGTTAGTCATGGTTAGTCTTTTTGGATAGCCTTTATGGTTAGTCATGGTTGGTCTTTTTTGATAGCCTTTATGGTTAGTCATAGTTAGACTTTTTGGATAGCCTTTATGGTTTATGGTTAGTCTTTTTGGATATCCTTTATGGTTTATGGTTAGTCTTTTTGGATAGCCTTTATGGTTAGTCATGGTTGGTCTTTTTGGATAGCCTTTATGGTTAGTCATGGTTGGTCTTTTTGGATTGCCTTTATGGTTAGTCATGGTTAGTCTTTTTGGATAGCCTTTATGGTTAGTCATGGTTAGTCTTTTTGGATAGCCTTTATGGTTTATGGTTAGTCTTTTTGGATATCCTTTATGGTTAGTCTTTTTGGATAGCATTTATGGTTAGTCATGGTTGGTCTTTTTGGATAGCATTTATGGTTAGTCATGGTTAGTCTTTTTGGATAGCCTTTATGGTTAGTCATGGTTAGTCTTTTTGGATAGCCTTTATGGTTAGTCATGGTTGGTCTTTTTTGATAGCCTTTATGGTTAGTCATAGTTAGACTTTTTGGATAGCCTTTATGGTTTATGGTTAGTCTTTTTGGATATCCTTTATGGTTTATGGTTAGTCTTTTTGGATAGCCTTTATGGTTAGTCATGGTTGGTCTTTTTGGATAGCCTTTATGGTTAGTCATGGTTGGTCTTTTTGGATTGCCTTTATGGTTAGTCATGGTTAGTCTTTTTGGATAGCCTTTATGGTTAGTCATGGTTAGTCTTTTTGGATAGCCTTTATGGTTTATGGTTAGTCTTTTTGGATATCCTTTATGGTTAGTCTTTTTGGATAGCATTTATGGTTAGTCATGGTTGGTCTTTTTGGATAGCATTTATGGTTAGTCATGGTTAGTCTTTTTGGATAGCCTTTATGGTTAGTCATGGTTAGTCTTTTTGGATAGCCTTTATGGTTAGTCATGGTTGGTCTTTTTTGATAGCCTTTATGGTTAGTCATAGTTAGACTTTTTGGATAGCCTTTATGGTTTATGGTTAGTCTTTTTGGATATCCTTTATGGTTTATGGTTAGTCTTTTTGGATAGCCTTTATGGTTAGTCATGGTTGGTCTTTTTGGATAGCCTTTATGGTTAGTCATGGTTGGTCTTTTTGGATTGCCTTTATGGTTAGTCATGGTTAGTCTTTTTGGATAGCCTTTATGGTTAGTCATGGTTAGTCTTTTTGGATAGCCTTTATGGTTTATGGTTAGTCTTTTTGGATATCCTTTATGGTTAGTCTTTTTGGATAGCCTTTATGGTTAGTCATGGTTGGTCTTTTTGGATAGCCTTTATGGTTTATGGTTGGTCTTTTTGGATTGCCTTTATGGTTAGTCATGGTTGGTCTTTTTGGATAGCATTTAGGGTTAGTCATGGTCGGTCTTTTTGGATAGCCTTTATGGTTAGTCATGGTTAGTCTTTTTGGATAGCCTTTATGGTTAGTCATGGTTAGTCTTTTTGGATAGCCTTTATGGTTAGTCATGGTTGGTCTTTTTGGATAGCCTTTATGGTTAGTCATAGTTAGACTTTTTGGATAGCCTTTATGGTTTATGGTTAGTCTTTTTGGATATCCTTTATGGTTTATGGTTAGTCTTTTTGGATAGCCTTTATGGTTAGTCATGGTTGGTCTTTTTAGATTGCCTTTATGGTTTATGGTTGGTCTTTTTGGATTGCCTTTATGGTTAGTCATGGTTGGTCTTTTTGGATAGCCTTTATGGTTAGTCATGGTTGGTCTTTTTGGATAGCATTTATGGTTGGTCATGGTTGGTCTTTTTGGATAGCCTTTATGGTTAGTCATGGTTGGTCTTTTTGGATAGCATTTATGGTTGGTCATGGTTGGTCTTTTTGGATAGCCTTTATGGTTAGTCATGGTTAGTCTTTTTGGATAGCCTTTATGGTTAGTCATGGTTTATCTTTTTGGATAGCCTTTATGGTTAGTCATGGTTAGTCTTTTTGGATAGCCTTTATGGTTTATGGTTAGTCTTTTTGGATAGCCTTTATGGTTTATGGTTAGTCTTTTGGGATAGCCTTTATGGTTAGTCATAGTTAGACTTTTTGGATAGCCTTTATGGTTTATGGTTAGTCTTTTTGGATATCCTTTATGGTTTATGGTTAGTCTTTTTGGATAGCCTTCATGGTTAGTCATGGTTAGTCTTTTTGGATAGCCTTTATGGTTTATGGTTAGTCTTTTTGGATAGCCTTTATGGTTAGTCATGGTTAGTCTTTTTGGATAGCCTTTATGGTTATGGCAGCATTGTCACCACAGGAATCTCTGACTATTATACCTTAGTAGCAGAGGCGTATTTCTGGGCATTTTCTAAGGGAAGTTATCTAAAAATAATATCCTTTTATATTTGTGATCATCATTTTCAGATAAAAACTTGACAAACAATGAACAATTTTGTTAAAGTATCCTGTAAATCCTAAGAGGTGAAGCAGTTGTTAATTTCTTATTGTACATACATTTAGTTGATAATAAAATATTGTGTATGGAATTTATCTGCAGAGGCTCCTGTTCAGAGTGAGAAAACACTTTTTTGTTAACCATTTATACATCCATAAACATTGTCTTTAAAAAGGAATAGGTCTAACATAATGCCTGACTAGCTGATACACAGGCACAAACACAGACAGAACATGCTGAATCAGAATTAGAATTACCGCCACTTATTCATTCACACTTCAGCTGGTTGTATACATTCAGTGCGCTGCCCTTTCTACACTGATGTCTCACTTCTTACACTGGAATAGCTGCAATAGGGTGTGTCCTATGTTCCTTAGACAGACCGTAACACCACGGGTGTGTGCTGACAGGGTACCTCTCCATGGCACCATCGAGTTTCCTTTCTCCAACATAGATTCACTGTTGGAATGTGTCCGTGTGCTTGTGTGTGCTTCCAGACGGGTCCAACCCATACACCCTGAAACTGTGTTTCTCCACCTCGTCTCATCTATAAGACGTCGCAGAGCACAAGAAGAGCCCGATGATGGCCGACCTTTGACCCGGGAGAGGGAGACGGACTCGTAGACAGGTGCAGCAGAGATGTATGAAAGAAGGAGGAAATGAGTGAGACAAATGTGGAAGGAGATGAAATTGGTGACTTTTTCTAGGGGAGCCAAGACGCTATCACACAAACAGTCATCACCTAATGTCCAATCACAACTCAGCAAGCTGACAGTCAGAAATACTCTAATGACAGACTGAAATAAAAGAAAAGAAAGAATGGAAGACATGAGAAGCAAAAACCAGACAGAAAGACAGAAAGAAAGACAGGCAGGGACCCACTCTTTTGAATCTACTGTACGAACCTTCATTGCCCACTTCATCAATGGTCCGACCCGTTTAGGAATATACAGGGTGTTGTGTTGAGTTGTGTGCATTTATAACATGTTGGTCACGCTGGGCCCCTTCTCTCCACTGGAGACACCGAACGGCTGATACCCAAACATATGATTCAAACTCTGATGGGCAGGTTGTCAATTACTGAGCACGCTCATTCTTCTCAAAGGACGTTTTGTTTCTTTCATTCTGGACACTGTGTGATCTTCCATTGGCGCTACAAATATCATTTTACCTTAGGAAATATCTGTCAGGTTGCCGCGGCGGTACCAATTACACGGGCAAATACTGGTGTGTCTGGTAGGGTCCTCTTGCTTTACTGTGACCTCAACTTGTTTACAGATTCTCTATTCAGATCATTAATATCTCGTCATCCACTCTCATCCATGTAAGATATGGAGGCGTAACGGTAATAACTCTCTCTGTGTGTTGCTTCTCTTTGTCCACAGTCACTCGACTTCAGTGCATGTTGATGCTTGTGAGTTTGCCTTCTAGTGACAGTTAGTGAGCTTCGCTCTGCCCTGTTCTCATATGACACAAACGCCTCCCTCCAATTACCCTGCTCTTTTTATTGAGTACTTTAATATTTAAATGCTGAAAACGTGATATCAACTCTCAACTGTCATGTGTATATACAATCTTTTTTATTTACATGTTGGGTTGTGGGTCCAAAGTGTTTTTTTCTGAGATGGTGTAAGTATTATATTGCAGGGACTCGTCCTCTTGTCCTCGGTCCTTTGGCAGCATCATTTTGCTTACTTGATGAGGTCACCACTGACACGCGTTGCTTTTTCCACGCTGCAATATACAAGTTTGGTTCTTTTGTCTTTTATGAAAAGGCACAACATTATATTTTTACCTCACATTCGTAAGTAACAGCGGACGGGGGGGAGACCGTCATTCCCAAGCGGGCGCTGCTGCCTGGTGACGCCGTGGTGGGAAAGGTCTAACACAGGGTCCCTACACCCTTTCGGCTCGCAAGCTGCTTTTCACTCAACTTTTCAATCCAAGTCATGGCGATCTGCCCTCCCCCCCCCCGCCCCCCCATCCTCCCCCCCCCCCCCCCCCCATCCTCCTCTCCCCCCCCTCGCTCACAAGGAGCCTCTCGCCTGTCACACCTGACCTGATGTTTTCCCCCAGCGGCAGGTGATCTACCATCACCTGGTCCCCCTGGTCCATCGTGCGCTCACTCACAGAGAGCGACCCCCAGTGGACTTTTTAGGAATAGCAGCTACTTTTATATAAATACAATTTATGTCTTTTTGTAATTCTCACAATAGTAAATTCATCCGGCAAGGCAATTTTCTTTGTATATCACATTTCAACATCAAGGCAATTGAAAGTGCTTCATATAAAACCATCCAAACGTAACGATGTAAAAACGTCATGAACACTGAAACGTAAAATGACGTGTGTGTGTGTGTAGAACCTCCGCCTTTTGCAGCCTGTTAAACACTCGTTCCTTTTGGCCTTTGGCAGTAAATTGAGCATTTTTAAATTGTAAAGGCGTTGAAGCAGCTGTTATTGGTGCGCCGTGTCCAGCCCGACAAAGCGGACATTTGACGGTGATGGACTTTATTTTGTTTCTGCCCATCTATTGTGGACTTCACAAAGAAACTATTAACAAACAAAGCCATAAATGCTGCCTAAAATCAGAGTGAATGATTGGACACACTGGCCGCAGATACATTTTATTTCAGTGTGAGAGACAAAAAAGGAAAAAAGGATGTTTTTTTGAGGGGAAATTTCCATTTGAGTAGAGAGGAGAGGAGGAAGGATTTGAGGAAAGGAAGATTACCGGTACAAAGCAACCCTCTATTACTAAAGACTACGTAAACCGGTTCATCCCTGTAATCAACAAACAATGTACTTCCTGTTATAGTGGCACGCGAATAGTCCTGTAAGATTCCTTTTCCGACGTGCTGGACGGAAGTCATTTGTACAGCGCCTGCGTGGATGTAGTCCAGCAGACCCGTTTAAATGCACCTGAACCTCATTGGTCCTAAGGGTCCCACACACGCAACATCTGTACGTGGACGTAGTACCAGGGACTAGCGCTCCGGGTATTCATCCAATGCTCACAATGTTCAAACTCAGTGTGTATCCGCTCGTCCTACGTGTACCTTAAAATCAGTGTCACCTCTGGACAAAATCCTTAGGTTCATCTAAAAAATAAATATATTCCTATTTGCACTGCGCATGGAAACTACTGGAATTACATAATATTAAGGTGTCTTATTTTTATAATCTTTTCTTTTGGTGTATTTTGCATAAGATGTGAATAGACAGGCTACCTAGCAGGTGAGAGGACACGCGTCCTGCAGGCCGTCCTCTTGGTGAAGCACAGTCTTTATTGTTCCAATAAAATCACTCTTGTGAATTAAGACATGCTTTTGTACACGATTATGTAAATAAGCAAATGACTCCCACTTTGTCTTCAGTTACATTATTGCTCATTTAGATGTAGTTTGTACATTCCTTGTGCGATTGAATCTTGGTGTTTATTTATTTCTTTTGAAGTTTTTGAACCTTTAAGGGGGTTTGATTCGTGCCTGTGGTTGTTACTTGATTCTGATGTGAGTTTTTCATCACAGGACTGAGCGTATGACACAAACCCACATGTTGCTGTAAAGGTTTAATGTTGTTAGCAGTCCGTAGTCACTAAATAAATACATAGAACTATGAGTGTTGATTTAATTTAAGAATCTCTGTTGTTGTAAATGAGATGTACATGTCCAGATGTAATAAATGAAGGTTTGCAGCTGTAAGGGCAGCTCAACAGCTCTCTCACTTGTCTTCATTTACAGCCCTACCTCTTTGTTTCTTTCAACTACTTCCAAGGTCACTGGTATCTTTTGACTCTCACCAACGTATTTATAATGTCAGAATGCTACTTTGCATCAAGGCGGGTTAGAAACGACCAGCACCACTGTCCCCTCTCTCTGGGTGGCACTTAGCAGACTCCATATTATACAGCCAGCATTCGGGTACTGACCAGAACACCGTCCTAACCCGTTCTCCTCCGGCCCACATGTCAGACTATGCTTTGGTTGGACCTCTAATCGGTCGGCTTGAGTTCACATCTCTACTCCAGCTGTTTTGTCCAAGACATATCGCTTATATCGTCAACTTTGGATGTTCCTCAGTAATGTAGACAAGATGCGTCTTCCCGAGCTACATCCACGCTACTACGTTTTATTTTATAAAACAGCCTCTGAAATCTTTTAACCGATCATGCTTATTATAAAGTGTGTCTTACTGCAAACATCTATAATTTAGTTGCTATTATGCAAAAACACATATTACAAACAAAAAATAAAGAGGAAGGCTCCACATTTCCCAGAACCGTAGATCCAAATGTATAACTTGATGTCCTTGTGTCGTAAGACATATTGGGAAAGACTATGGGTGATAAGTGACCTGTATAATAGACACGGCCATGGGATGTAGGATAACTGAATCCGGGCACAGTTTTAATGAAGAGAAGTGCACAATAAGGAGTGTGTTGTACACATACTACACACACTCTACAGTCTCAACACTGCAACACGGTTCTCTGGAAAACAAGGGATTCCTTGCCTGGCAGACGTAACTCGGGGACGTAATGGTCCACCCGTCGTCTTCTTCTTCGGCGCGCTCGCTCCCGCTCGACCCACGTGCCAGCTCCTCGCTCCCTGATTGGCGGGTTTTGAACAGAGGCGCGTGAGCCCATTGGGCTGTTTTGAACCGCTGCTTCACTGCGGTTGATTCAAAAGAGTCTGTCAGCATTCCAGCGGCAGTCTGTTCACGGAGGGTACATCCGCCACCAAAGGGAAAAGCTGTCAGGTGATTATTATCCCAGTTTGTTCAGCGCCAAATGTGACGCGAGTTATTTGTCAGGTCAGGCGAAAAGCTGCACCGTTCGATGCGGACAGAAGAGCCGGCTCTCCGGCTGCCGCTGGAGAAGCGACAGCAGGCGGCGTTAGCATGGACGGTGTAGCATTAGCTCACCTGACGTTGGTGGCCTTTACTCGAATAAACCACAACTGAAGGGGCCGTGTGACGAGTGTGAATCCGCCTCTCGGGCTCCGCCGCTGGCACGTTACGCGGGGCGGACAGCTGATGCTAAAGAGACACGAGCCTCCGTCATCGTAACGTTGCGTTGGCCTCAAACGTTACCGACGTACGCTCACACGGCGTAACGGTACCCCGACGTTAGCTGTGCGTTATGCGTTAACGCTTCGCTATGTGCGCGATCGCTGTGTTAATGTCACTCGTCAGCTGGAACGTGGCAGTAAAGGATCTTTTCAAAGTGGAGCCGTATTTACACGAAGCTTCTGAATAGTTCGGATCGCTGGTGAAACTGAACTCCTCACATGTCAATTTGTTCTTACAGCAACAATGGAAGACTATCTGAAGATAGAAAAGATTGGAGAAGGTTGGTCTTGTTTTCTTCTTAACGATTTAATCAAGCTGATCCAGCTTCAGAGGGCAACCTGAAGGGTAACCGGGGGTCAGGGGTCAAACAGTAGTGATTCCCTTCATTTTCAGCCTCTTAACTGGCAAGTAAATCGAATTATGCGCCCTAGAAACCAGTACATCGTCATTAGATGAATCCACCACTGTTCTCTAAACTATCTGCATGGACCCACTTCAAAGATCCACTTTAAAAACAGGAGGATAAAGTTTATGCAATATTAACACTTTACGTGCACAAAAACAATGAACCGTGAGAGTAGAACTTGTACATTGTTGAGTAGTAAGAAGACGTGCAACACACAGGCTCTCAGTCTACACATACATGACCAAATACAGTGGAAATGTTCACACACACATATATATATATATATATATATATATATATAAATAAATAAGCGCAGGCTTAATGGGGTAGTTCTCACCCCCACCCATTGTCATTAGAAGTACTTGTATGATCGAGGTCATGACTGACGCTTATTCAGTTGACTGACCGCTTCGTACCAACGCCACTGCTCTCGTGCACTGCAGGGACGTATGGGGTGGTGTATAAGGGCAGGCACAAGGCTACGGGGCAGATTGTGGCTATGAAGAAGATCCGCCTGGAGAGCGAAGAGGAGGGCGTCCCCAGCACCGCCGTCAGAGAGGTGTCTCTGCTTCAGGAGCTGAAGCATCCCAACGTTGTACGGTACGCTGGCTTCCTAAGGAGCATAGGCTGTGTTCCATCATATGGGGACTGCAAAGTCTTACCAGTAAATCTGTTTTTCCAGCCTGTAGGTACACACACGCACAGAGTATGACCCTCGCCAGTTCTTGTGTTTGTGTATCCCAGACTCCTGGATGTGCTGATGCAGGAGTCGCGTCTTTACCTCATCTTTGAGTTCCTGTCCATGGACCTGAAGAAGTACCTGGACTCCATCCCCTCCGGCCAGTACATGGACCCTATGCTGGTCAAGGTAACTTTTTGCAATAAATAGGCTCCCTCAGCAGTCCAGCTGAGATCCACACTGTGCTCGTGATGCAGCTCGACGGTGAGTGAATAGCCGTTCATCTTCAGAAGGTTCTTCTGAATCCAGGACTTGGAGAGGATGGTAGATGAACCTGTAAAAACCACTACATGTCTATATACAAAGTTTGTTTTTTGCTGTTAGGAAAGACATGTTTTTATTTATCTCCACTTTGTCGTGGAGAAGTTCCCAGGGTATAACATTCAAATCTGATTGGATCTCACTGTTGCCATGGAAAGGTTATTGCATGTATTACATTACATTACATGCCACTTAGCTGACGCTTTTATCCAAAGCGACTTACAATAAGTGCATTTCAACCATACAAATACAAACTCACAAGAGCAAGAAACAAAGTGCAATTTCCTCAAATAAGCCAACTCGCTATAGATGAGTGACGTTACAAGTCCAATGTAAGTGCTCCAGTTATTGTGTTAGTGGAGGTAGAGTCTGAAGAGGTGTGTCTTTAGTCTGCGGCGATGACGTGAAGGCTCTCTGTGGCCCTGATGTCTTCAGTCGTGACGTATGTGTTGCTTCTGGATTTAAACGGGATCCGCATGGCAGCTCGCTTAAAAACACCCTCTTGTATTCTCAATCTATTTCTTCAAACTGTTTGTGAAAACATTTAATGCAAGATACAAGTGTTTTTGCCTCAGCTGTCCATGGTGGCTTACTTGAGCTGATGCATTTATGCTAACGGCTAACACACAGACATTCAATACACAGGCATGCTTTCATACATCTTAAATAATCTCTCGGACAATTTTGAAATTCCCTCCGTTTAGTAGGGATGGGTATCTTTTTTTCTTTCCAATATTGGAGTTTTGGGGAATATTAATTATTCTTGATTTAAGCTCATTGTGCAGTTAAGATATGGAACCTATTGAGAAGCATTTATGTTACATCTTGAGACCAGAAGTGCCAGATTTTAGATCTAAATTACATGGGTGAAAAAAGGCCGTCCTAAACGTGTCCAAACTGGGATTGAGACAATAAATTTAACTTAAACTAGCCGAGTTGGACAACTGGTTTGTGACTGTTTTCTCAAGGACCTTAGAGAGGAAGAGAAGATCAGAGACGGGTCTGTAGTTAGCTGGCACCTCTGGAGCAAGAGGAGGTTTAATTACAGCTACCTTGAAGGACTGTCAACAGAGACAGATTCATATTATCCAGTAGACGTGCTAACTAAAGGAAAAACTTCCTTCAGCAGCTCAGACGGAATCGGATCCAAGAGGCGAGTAGAACGTTTAGAGGTCAGTTAATCAAAGTCGTTGAGCGAAAGTCACACAAATGTAGAATGTGTCCTATTTTCCTCTCTATGAGCAATCTGCTGCTCCTGCGTGACGCAGAATGAGCCTTAAAAGCTTTCAGGCCGTCTTGTCAGAATAAATGTGTGGAACAATCCACAATGTTTGCATCAAAGAATAGGCACCCAAAACCTGTACGAGTCACCTTAGTGGAGGGGCAATGTCTTGTGCTACTTGTGTTCTGCTCTAAACATGTGTCCATGTCATCCTACCCCCCCCACCTTCTTAGAGCTACCTTTACCAGATCCTGGAGGGCATCTACTTCTGTCACTGTCGGCGAGTCCTCCACCGGGACCTGAAACCCCAAAACCTGCTGATTGACAACAAAGGGGTTATCAAACTGGCAGACTTTGGCCTTGCTCGGGCCTTTGGTGTTCCTGTCAGGGTCTACACCCATGAGGTGTGAACCCCCCTCACACACACACACACATGCTGCACTGGGATGTCCTGTTGAATGTCTTTGTGTTCACGGACACACTTGATGAGCATCCACAAATGTGTGCCGTCTCAAATGACTACTCAGCTGGATGAGCCCCTTGTTTCCAGGTGGTGACTCTGTGGTACCGAGCTCCAGAGGTGCTCCTGGGTTCCCCCCGATACTCGACCCCCGTCGACGTCTGGAGCACTGGGACCATTTTTGCTGAGCTTGCCACTAAGAAGCCTCTGTTCCATGGAGACTCCGAGATAGACCAGCTCTTCAGGATCTTCAGGTAAACCCTCGACTGGTCAGGTCAATAGTAAGGCACCCTCGCTGGCACTGTTAGGTTAGTCCAGGTGGTTCTCTGGTTCTGTACCGTCTTATGAATAAAGGGGAATAGCTGCTTTACCTTGAGAAGCCAAAGTTGTCGGCAGACGCACACGTGCTGCATACATGTATTCATTTCTTTAATTCCCAACTGTCTTGAGGGGCGGGCCTTGGATGTGGCGCCCCCTGATGGGATGGTTGGGGAAGAACGGTTGACATCTGTATGAAATCTGCTCTGTTGTAGCAAGTTTGCTTTCACTGCATGCAGAGTACTTTTACTTCGTGTGTTGTGAATGTTGATAGTATTTTTATTTAAGTACACAACTTTAATCAATGCAGTCTGTTTCTACTCCTGTGTCCCTCCTAGTTGTCCTCACAATAACTAGCTATGGGCTTCATTTGTGTACGGGGTTAATGTTTCATAAAGCAGTTTACTGCTGCGTACCAGTATTTGGTATCTTTAATTATTCTCAATGTGCACATGAAGCAGGCGGGTGGAGCAGCAGCACCGTCCCTCTTTGAATCCGTCTGTCCCTTTCTGCTCTCCATAGGACTCTGGGGACCCCGAACAATGACGTGTGGCCTGAAGTAGAGAGTCTACCCGACTACAAAAACACCTTCCCCAAATGGAAGTGTGGCAACCTGTCCTCGATGGTGAAGAACCTGGACAAGAATGGCCTGGACTTGCTGGCGGTAAGGAAACCAGCCAGACCGTTAAACGACTCCATTCTGACTTGCGATCAATATCAGAGAGCAATTGAGGTCATTTGCCATTGGAGGGGGAGGAATGTTCTGGTGGACGGGGGTGGAGTCACTCCAGCAGCAGCGCTCTGTGGGTCTATGGCAGCCGCTTAATCCAGGGGACGGATTAGGAATAGCCACTATTTTTATAGAAATGCAATTTTGCTCACACCAGCAAAGTCATTCAGGGGGCCAAGACCAGACCCCCGGCAGGCCATATGTTTGACCCCCCCCCCCTGCCGAGTGATGACTAATATTTGGTCCCTGTCCGAGAGCCGGACTGAAGGAGGCGGGTCCTTGGTGCCTTGTGAGGATAATATTGGTCAACTTGATTGGACGTACGATTTGAAACGTTAGATGCTAACAATGCTTATGTTAGACGAAGGGTTGTTCTGGTAAGATGACCCCTTTATTGGTGGTTGTCCCTGACGGCTGTTCTCCTGTTTCAAATTATTCTTTAAAATGAGAAGCTGCACTCAGGTGTTGTATTTTCATGCAGGGTTCTGTAATACTGGTTCATATGTAATAACTTATTTCACCAGTAAACTGGGAACTAGGTGCTTAAAAGCAAAAAGGCCACTGAACGGCAGAAGAAACTAGATTTTCTCCATGATATCTGAATGCATTGAACATCCCTTCATCCCACTGAACACGGTCACCTCGGCTTTGTTGCTTGAATGGTACCTTGTTAAAAAGACCTGCAGAACCAATTCAAAGCTCTGCAGACGGCACGCTGCCTGCGACGCCTCCGCCCTCTGAAGGTGGAGATGTTGCAGCCAGCACTGTGCATGTCAGCGTGGCTGTCTTTAGAACCCTTCCAGTAGGATCTCCAGACCTCAAGCGCTGCTCCAAACACGTGTTGTGTAAGGAACATTAGTTGATTCATAGAATCAATAAAAATCCATTCTTTAATCAGAATTCATCACTGACTTTGGAAACGTCTGAAGGATTTTTGCGACGGTGGTGAGACTAAATCCTGTGGATCCCTGTGGACGAGTAACTGACGATGGGGATCATCAACAATCTGACTATCTGCTACAAAGAAAGGAGCTCGGGTGTCTTCTTAAAGTTACATTTGTTTTTCCCCAAAACATGCGTACCTTAATTCATGGATGTACACACACACCATCTCATTCCTTTCTCGTCCCTCTGCTGTAGAAAATGCTGATCTACAACCCCCCCAAAAGGATCTCCGCCCGCGAGGCTATGACACACGCCTACTTTGAGGACTTGGACAAGTCCACCCTGCCTGCTGCCAGCATCAACAAAATCTAAAACCCACTCTGCTCACATACAAACACATCCACACCCATTGTGAATTCCCCTTCTGTAAATACTTGTATGTGATAATTGTTTTAGGCTTTTTTTAGTCAAGTTCTCTTTCAACGTCTTTTCAATAAAACTGCACTTTCTGTTAATCTCAACCTTTCTAACTTTTCTCCTCATTTGCCTGAAAATACTTATAATAAAAGTTTAATGCTCAAGGGTTGGCATTTGTTAAATGGCATGTTTTATTTTTTATGATCAACATACGCAAACCTCCCGCTTATTTCACCTCAGTTTGAGTGTTTTTAAGGGGGGGGTCTGATTATAATCTCATCAACAGCTGACGGACAGTAACACAGGGCTCTTTAGTCTCGCTCTCCCGCCACACATACAATTTAACACTAAAGACTTCGGTCCGATCCGCGTTGGTTCCTCTTCGTGGGCCGCAGGCAGCGTCCCTATCGGGTCTCTGGGGGTTCGTAGGGGGGGGCGAGGGCTTCGATTACCTCTGTGGACTGAGCACGGCCACATCCAGACACGCCTTCCACCTCTACAGACCACTGACATGCAAACAGTCTAATAGCATCCAGGTGGAGATCCCTCTGTACAGCTGGGTCCGTGCCTGTAAATCACATATAACACTGCGGATTCCCCCCTATGATGTTATTGGTCCGACATTTCTTTTCTCAGTATTATTAAAAAGTAGTTTTGAGAACATTTCTTGTGACTCCCAGAATCTCTACCAGTTTGTCATCCCGGTGGCCTTGTTTCACGTTCCCGAACCAGCTGGCGGCGCAGAGCGCCCGCAGCGCGGGGCAGCTGCCTACGTCATCAGAAAGCGCCGCGGTGGCGCACAGTTGTAACATAAACACCGTTAGCAGAGTCATCACTCAACGACGGCGTTGCGTTCACGTGTAAGTTGTTGGCGGCTCCTTGAAGGTGACCTCGGAGAACACGCAGCTTTAGCTCGCCCCCCCCCGGAGACCCGCAGCCGTCAGCCGGCGTTCCGATGTGCCAGGTGGAGGAAGACTACCACGAGCCGCTGCAGCGCGCGGACCCGCTCAGGTGCGTAACGTCGGCTCACACTAAACCGCTGAAGGGCTGAGGGGAGCGCGCACCGCCTCGAGGCGTCCCCGCCTGCTGCGGTGCGCGAAAGATGTTCCGAAGACACGCAAGACGACGTGTCTCCTTGCTGAGGACGTCTGAGATGCAGGATCCCTTGTTAGAACCTCGTCGGGACGTCTTCGGGCCCCACGTGATCGCATGTCCTGCCGTCTGATTGGTGCATGAGACAACCCCCCCCCCCCCTCGTGCAGTATGGCCTCACATCCACGTCTCAGTGGCGTTTGGAAGCAGAGATGGATTTATATGGAAAAAGAAATAGCCAGAGGGGACGTCGCTGGCATCATTTCACCCTCCCCCAGGCGTGATCTGACGTATCCTCTAAACACTCTACTTTGTCATCTATAGGGTTTATTTGCACAACGCGAGTCAGCAATAAATGATTGTATTTCAAGAGCTGCTTGTTCATCATTTCTCCCCCCTGAGATAAATACTTTAGACCGTCTCCATTACTGTTGTGACTGTGCACTAAACCGTGAACTTCCCCAGTATGTGGGACTGCAGTGTTGGATAAAAGTATGAATCCATCCACAACCGTTTCTTAAAGGTTTGGTTTGTCTCTCCCATTTCTCAGTGTTTCCAAGAAATGTGTGAAGTGCAAAGAGGGGACGGCAGCCGTGGTCATCCGGGCAGGAGATGCGTTCTGCGGGTAAGACGTGTCCTCTGCTGGACGATGTCATGGAGAAGTTATTCAGAGCATCACGAGGCGCCGCGTCTCTGAAGCATTATCAACGTACTTGGGTTGGAAACGCGTGAGCTGCTTCTAGCACGTAAAGAATTGCCGTGAATGTTCAGCTGCATGAGGGAGTGGATCCAGATGTGGCAGCGACTGAACGTACAGCTGATTAAAGCAGACACTTAACACAGTTAGTGTTAAAAGTGGGGCCTCCACTTTAGAATTGACTATCCTAATATGATTTTGTGGTAAAAGCGGACGTGAATCCGACGTCTTGCGTGTTCGCGGTTACGCAGAAGCTCGTGCCGGCGGTGCTGCTGGCGCCGGGGGGTGTGGCTGACCTCCCGTTGCTTCCCTTCCTTGTCTTTAGGGTTTGTTTCAAGGAATACTTCATCCACAAGTTCCGAGCCATGCTGGGCAAGAACCGAGTCATCTTCCCCGGGGAGAAGGTAAGCCGCGTGCTCCCTGGCACACCGTGACCGGCCGTCCCACAATAACGAGCACGTGACCGTGTGGCTGCAGGTGCTGCTGGCTGTATCTGGAGGCGCTTCTTCCTGCTCAATGCTCCGTCAAGTCCAAGAGGTGAACCTGTGTTTCTGTATCATCACTCTTCATGAGTGAGGACCACCACTTCCCTTCATGGAGTTTGAAGTGTGTCAAGTAAAAAGCTACCGCTGGGCGGGGCAAAGCCAGAGGACCACTGGTGTCCTAGCGAGGACGTCTCTTGTCTCACCTGCACACGTTTTAAGGATCACCACAGGGATATTTCTGTTAAACAGCGACTGAACAACTTCTCTTCCTCCTCTAGGGTTTGAGTCAGAATGCTCATAAGAAGCTGAGATTCTCACCTGGCATTGTCTTCATTGACGGTAAATGAAATGGCAACGGTCACTCCTGTGCTGCGCATGCATCCTATTCATCGTGTGTGTGTGTGTGTGTGTGTGTGTGTGTGTGTGGCAGAGGGCGGCGCTGTGGGTCAGGCGGTGGAGGACCGGCGGAGGGCGGCTGCTGAGCTGCAGGCCGTGTTCACGGCGACCGGCCTCCCCTTCGTCACGGTGCCTCTGGAAGAGGTGAGCGTGGCCGTACGGCTGCTGCCACGGTTCCCTTTGAGCAAGCGCGTCTTCTCCTGCGCTCAGGCCCCCCGTGGGACGCCGGTTTGAAATGGCCAGGGATGACCTGCGGTGTGTGAGTGGTTATTAATGGGCTGCCAGTGCTTCATCGACCGGTTGTCTGTCCTGTTAAATGCTGCACAACAGGTGCTTTTATAGACCGAGTGGACGTCTGAAGTCACAGCTCACAGATCCCGGCACTGTCCTTTTCTTATCAATGCTGAAACTCTTATTTTGAAGTCTACAACCAATCCAACGCGTTCCTCCAACCTCCTCTCAGGTTCTAGACCTTCCCAGTTCAGTTTTGGCGGCGGCGTCGCCCGTTGCCTCGGGAACCGGCGCCTACAAGGCGGCCGTGGGTGACTTCGTTCGGAGCGGCGCGGCAGGCTGCCGGACCTCGCTGGACCCGGAGCGAAGGGCTCCCGCCGATGTTCAGGAGTCCCGCACGCGCTCACTGCAGCAGCTGATTGGCTCGGCGAAGACGCTGACGGCCAGAGAAGACCTGCTCAGCACGTTGAGGTCGGTGTCCACAGCCCGTGGGTTTATTTCCCCAACAGAACAGTCGGCTGTAGGGGTGGGAATCTCTTGGCACCCCACGGTTCGATTCCGATTCAGAGGTCAACGATTCGATTCTAAACCGATTATCGATTCTAAACTGATAAAACGATTATCGATGCGTCGATTTTCAAAATTTTCTCAAATCTGAGTTTGCTCCTCAGAGGGGAGCAAACTGAGTTTGCGAATCACTTCCTACTTTATTTGATAATTAAAGAAAATCAACAGATGAAATACTTTCTCTAATTTTTTATAAGAGGAAAAAAAAAAATCTTTGTCACAAATCTGATTTTCTATCAACGAAGAACCAACGCAGATTGCATTTCAACACAATATGGAAGTAGCCTGTGTAAAAAAAATATTAAACAGATTCATTTTTCTTTTAAATGAAGAAAAAGCTGCTGTTAGTCTCAGACAGGTCCGTATTTGTAAAATACCGGAAAAAAGTCCAAATCTGTGAATATCTTGCCAACTTTCGATACGGATCGACTTTTTGGAAAATGGAAATAATGAGGTAAGATATGCGCAGGCTCCTCCATAGTTCGGTAAAGTTATTAGATATATTTAGATTCAGACTGACGGACCGGTCTGCGAGCTGGACGCATTGCTCTTAATGTGCCGGTAATAATTGTAAATGACGGTTGTAGCTGGTTGTCGTCTACGGTCCACTACGGTTACCGAAAGGGGGCGTTTGTTTTTTGATGTTTTATCTCATAATTTCATCCCCTTTCTTCAGTGTGGAAATGGGCTTCTATAGTTCTGTGAACGCATCACTCCAGCCAATCCAAGGACGCGGTTTGTAACCAATCAGGTGTAGAGACCATGGTGACTGGCTCCGCCCCCTTACTGTCAGAAAGAACAACAGCGAGCGCGTAGAAAACACCTTCCAGCGCGAGCAGAGACTAACCTCGCGAGCAACGAAGTTCACGCTCCGCGAGCGAGCAAATACCTCTCGAAGATGGACTTTTTTGTGTTCTTGTTTTTTTTAATTCCGATTATGAGCTTTTCTGAATCGAGACCGAATCGTTCTAGAGAGAATCGAGAGAAATCGAAAAATCAACCCCCACCCCAGGATTGACAAATGACTTTGTTCATTTTATTCTGGCTGAATTTCATTTACAAAGCGGTTTGCTCTTCTCGCGGTTATTCGACTCGCCAAGTAAAGAAAAGGAAGCTTTGTTGGCCGACAGATGATCCAAACCCAAAGTCCGATCCGTGGTCTGGCTGTGTTCTCAGGCAGCACCTGCTGGTGCACACTGCTCGCTCTGAAGGCTACAGCAAGGTGATGCTGGGAGACAACTGCACCCGACTGGCCATCAAGCTGCTCACCAGCATATCACTGGGCCGAGGGGCACAGGTGGCCCAGGACACGGTGAGCGGTTCCCCCTTTGCTGTTCCACAAGACGCGGGGCCGGAGGAACTGACGTGACTGTGTGTCATCAGGGTTTCTCAGACTCCAGGTATGGAGACATCCTGTTAGTGAGACCAATGAGGGACTACTCGGCTAAAGAAATCGCTTACTACAACCGCCTGTTCGGCGTGCCGTCTGTTTTCATACCCGGCCTGGAGACCAAGGTAAGTCCAAGCGGCAGCAGGTGACTGACTGCTTGGTTGATGATTGATTGAAGAGAAGAAGTCCCATGGACACAATGTGCTCCCCATGCAGAAGGGTGTAGCCCACGAGAGCAGAGCTCTTACCTGAAGCGCTCTGGTTTCCCTTTGTGGTTTGTTTGTGTCCCTCAGGCGACCGACAAGTCCAGCATCCAGCGTCTGACCGAGAGCTTCGTCACCAAGCTGCAGGCGGACTTCCCCTCCACCGTCAGCACCATCTACAGGTCAGCAGGACGCCGCCTCGCACATGAGCATGGTCCCTGCAGGAGGGCCTCAATATGCGGATCACGCTGTAAACATTGCACACCAGCATGTGCCAGGTGCTGAAGCCCCCGTGAGGTCATTAGAACTCTGCTGTGTTGTCTGCAGGACCAGTGAGAAGCTGCAGACGGCCTGCAGGAGCTCCTCCACCGCCGACCTCTGTGACCGATGTCTGCTCTGCATGTGCGCGCTGGACACGGCTGCTGGTGAATAACCATAAACCACCACGGGTGCTTTTTGTCCCTCCGTTCATTCCGTATGGGACGGAGGCCACGCGCGTCCCCACAGGGGAGCACGGAAGGGTTCTCCTTATTAAAAAAATGACAGGATACCAATCACACCACAATGCACCACACTGTAGCATTTAAGGGCTTAACCACAGAGAACATCTCTGCAACGTTATTGTCTATTTGAATAATCTGAGGGTCATAACTTTAATAGGTCACCTGTTCACTTGCTTGTGAACACGAATTGCGAATCAGCCAATCACATCAACACATTTAGCTTCTTAACAAACTTCTGTCACTTTGCATATTGGACAAAAGACGATGTCTCGGACGCACCAGGGCTCCACGTCAGCATTGCCCTCTTGACCTGCACAGCAGATACAAGCGTTGCTCTCGTCTCTTTTTCAGAGAACGCTTCCGCCTTCAAGGCCACGCTGATCTCGGAGCAGCTCTCTCAGGCTCAAGCTGCAGGAGACACCAGCGTTGTAACCCCAGGTACAGTCAATAAATACATATTATCTCCAAAACATTCAGTGGAGCCAGGAAGAAACCTACCGTTAGAATCCTCCACTACTGTAAAAGTCTACAAATGAGTTTCCACACTGATTTGTCGTTAAAGCTCCAAAGGAGCACGAATCCGCTGCCGCCATTGGGAAGCGCTGCACCTCTGGAGCAGAGGATTGTGGGAACGCAGCAAGTGGTGAAGGCTGCTGTTCGTCTGCCAAGTAAGTGTCCAGGTTATTGGTTATTGATCAGAACCACTATGCTACAAAGCTCTGGTCAGCTCACACCCTTCACTGCGCCCCTACGGGTCACTGCGTCCGGCTTCATCTGTCCCCGCCAAAGGCCGACTGGCCGACTGTTGGTAAATGTCGTCACGACCGCCAACCGCATAAAAAAAACCCTGAAATCCAGGATCCCGTCAGCGATGAGCACAGCGAGTCCAGGTTCATGAAGGACGGTGCTGTCCAGGACGTCTGAGCTGAGGGAGGAGATCAGGGGAGTGACCGGAACTCCCTGATGAAACCCTCTTAAAGGAGCCTGCCTATTGTCCGTGTCAATGGACGCCATTTACAGTTGCAAGGGGCCAATACTGCCAAAGCTCACAGACCAAATCACCTCATCTGTGGGTGAGCAGGCTTGCAGAGGGGAGTGTGGACTGGAAAGAATTCCATGTATGAAGGATCATAAGTCAGGATTCTGCAAAATGTAACTATACAGGAACCCTTTGAGCACCTGCAGACCTCAGTACCACAGAGGAAGAGGTGTGTGTGTGTGTGTGTGTGTGTGTGTGTGTGTGTGTGTGTGTGTGTGTGTGTGTGTGTGTGTGTGTGTGTGTGTGTGTGTGTGTGTGTGTGTGTGTGTGTCGGTCGAAGGGGTCGTTTGGGGAACCTCTGGTTTAGCATGCTAACAATTAGCAGTGAACAGAAAGAGGGTTCTATTGGTCCAGCCCACTTGACCTCCGACCCGCATGTGTCACAGGGGAGCAGAGAGCTCCGATCTGAGGAGCCTGCTGTGTTACAGCTGTCAGCTGACCATCAGAGACATGGTGAGTGATGTCATTGTCACGTGCAGTCTAAGCGCTGTGCTTGTTTGTGATCACTTAATCCACAATGTCTCAGATATTCGTCTCACAGATGTCCCGCCCCGCTTTTCCTTGTTGTCCTCCTAGTCGTCGGTGGAACGTCTCCCCCACTACATCCTGTCAGAGGCTCAGCGGAGGCAGCGCAGGTAAGGAGAAGATTAGGTTTCGTTAAATCTTCGCCTCCTGGGTGTTTCATCACAACGTGAAGGAGAGCTTCACACACTGGAGGCGTTAGAGATCTGGCTGCCTGTTTTAGACGTCCGTCAACGGCCGTGAAGGAGGACGGGGGACATATGACCCAATCACCGCAGCACCTTGTTCCCAACAGGTCTCAGATGAGAGAGGAGATCGGGGAGTTCCTGCTGGATGCAGCGGATTAGAGGAGGAAATGCAGCTGCAACGTACTGCACAACTATGCTCCTTTCAACCTGCAGGATTTGGGGCCTGTGACCTATGAACTCTGCACAAGTATCTTCATCTGTATGTCCTGTGTTCTCTAACATGGACTCATTCAAATATACCATCAAACTGGTGTTACGCAGCACACGCTGTTACTGTATGCCTGAAACAACATCATAAAGTGTCTCTTTTTACTGCTTCACTTCCGTGTTTGTTCATTCATTCATGTGTGTGTGTTTCCTCTGAATCTCGACATCTGAGCGGCATGTTCAGAGTGATGAATGCAGCACTCATGGACGGCGTGCATACATACATCTGGTACACGGCAGTGTATTTTCCCTCTTGCTCTCATGAAAGCGTGTGTTTTGAATGTGACTTCTTCAGTCTTCAGCGCCTAAACACCGGAGGCGGGTCCGCGCCGCTTCATGCTGTTTTGAGATCAGTTTATGCCGTTCTGAAAAGGAACCTCCCACTGGCCAATAGAACATTGGTGATTTGGGATTTTATAAATATATTGAATTGTATTGTAAATCCAGTGATAATACATAATGAATGCATTAATTTAAAGTCTGACCCATTGTGCTGTGACGCAGACGTGATGTTGATGGGCTTCTCATCTCTGGAGCTGGTCAGGTGTTTGGCATAAGTTACCATAGTGATCTATGGGAAGAAGTGAACATTGGATGATGAAAATGATGCTGATAAATGATTAAGATGTATTATTTTGGGTTAAGACAAAACTAATGAATGCTTCAATAATAATAATACAATTGTTTAATATAGCAAGTGTCACCTATGCCTGAATTCAATGTTTTTTATAAAGCCATTTCCAACAAAATTAAATGCATGAAAACTTACCCCACTGCTGGAAATGAAGGGAAAACGTCAAATAACATTTAATAATAACGCTAATTTCTTAACAAGTGCAAAACAAAGTGACTGTAAGAGCACTTATTGAATCCATATTTAGGAGGAGCCAAGCGTGGAAAACATTACATTACATTTCATGTCATTTAGCTGACGCTTTTATCCAAAGCGACGTACAATAAGTGCATTCAACCATAGGGTACAAACTCAGGTACAATTTAAGTGCTACAATTTGATAGTCTTTAGTGGAGGTAGAGTCTGAAGAGGTGTGTCTTTAGTCTGAAGATGTGAAGGCTCTCTGTGGTCCTGATGTCTTCACAGACCTCCTTCCACCATTTAGGAGCAGGACAGCAAAGAGTGGAGATCTAGTCGAGTGTTTTGCTCTCAGTGAGGAGGAACAAGCAGTTTATCACATGCAGAGCGGAGAGTGCGGGTCGGGATGTCGGGTTGGACCAGGTCCTGGATGTAAGCTGGACCCCATCCATTCACAGCATGGTACGTGAGCACCATGTTTAGAACTGGATGAGCCACCGGTACCAGTGAAGAGAGCGGAGGAGTGAGGGAGAATTTAGGAAGGTTGAAGACCAGTGGAGCTGCTGCATTCTGGATGAGCTGCAGAGGTGGAAAACACCTGCTTACAGGGTTGTTTTGTGTAAATATCTAACATTTACAGTTCTTCAGAGATGTCTTCCCAATCTCACACGTTAACTGCATTAGTCGTGTGTTTGAGGCTTTCTGGCCCATTCCTATTCCCGCCACCTGGCCAGGTGACGCCAGTTGTCCCTGAGGGGTCAGGGGTCAGGCTTTAGGGGCAGAGGAAGTGAGGACGCGCGCGGGGTGCTGACGCTGCTGGCGGGGATCCCACGAGCGCTAACGTGAGGAGGGCGTGCCCGCGGTCTACGTGCTCCTGCGGAGCGACGCCTTCACGTGCAGCAGCGTTGACGCTCGCGATGCCCACCTCCCATCCGGGGGCACAGTGACGTCAACGCTTGGGTTCATGGACATAGTTCACAACTGACGTCGGTTGGGACAGCGGGGGGCGGGCGAGCTGTGGTCGCCTCTAGCGGCTCCACGATGGCGATGTTTCGGAGCTTCGTCTCGGCGAGCAACCAGCCGCGGCCCGGCGGAGAGCGTCGAGAGGCGGCTCTCCTGTCCCATCTGCCTGGAGGTCTACCGCAAAGCCGTCAGCATCGCCAGCTGCGCGCACACGTACAGTAGCCGCGTGCTGTTTGTTTGCGTGTCTGCTGTTTGTTTGCGTGTCTGTTGTTTGTCTGCGTGTCTGCTGTTTGTTTGCGTGTCTGCTGTTTGTTTGCGTGTCTGCTGTTTGTCTGCGTGTCTGTTGTTTGTCTGCGTGTCTGCTGTTTGTCTGCGTGTCTGTTGTTTGTTTGCGTGTCTGTTCTTTGCGTGTCTGTTGTTTGTCTGCGTGTCTGTTGTTTGTCTGCGTGTCTGCTGTTTGTCTGCGTGTCTGTTGTTTGTCTGCGTGTCTGTTGTTTGTTTGCGTGTCTGTTGTTTGCGTGTCTGTTGTTTGTCTGCGTGTCTGTTGTTTGCGTGTCTGTTGTTTGTCTGCGTGTCTGCTGTTTGTCTGCGTGTCTGTTGTTTGCGTGTCTGCTGTTTGTCTGCGTGTCTGTTGTTTGTCTGCGTGTCTGTTGTTTGCGTGTCTGTTGTTTGTCTGCGTGTCTGTTGTTTGTCTGCGTGTCTGCTGTTTGTCTGCGTGTCTGTTGTTTGTCTGCGTGTCTGTTGTTTGTTTGCGTGTCTGTTGTTTGCGTGTCTGTTGTTTGTCTGCGTGTCTGCTGTTTGTCTGCGTGTCTGTTGTTTGTTTGCGTGTCTGTTGTTTGCGTGTCTGTTGTTTGTCTGCGTGTCTGTTGTTTGCGTGTCTGTTGTTTGTCTGCGTGTCTGTTGTTTGTCTGCGTGTCTGCTGTTTGTCTGCGTGTCTGCTGTTTGTTTGCGTGTCTGTTGTTTGTCTGCGTGTCTGCTGTTTGCGTGTCTGCTGTTTGTCTGCGTGTCTGTTGTTTGTCTGCGTGTCTGTTGTTTGTCTGCGTGTCTGTTGTCTGCGTGTCTGTTGTTTGTCTGCGTGTCTGTTGTTTGTCTGCGTGTCTGTTGTTTGCGTGTCTGCTGTTTGTCTGCGTGTCTGTTGTTTGTCTGCGTGTCTGCTGTTTGTCTGCGTGTCTGTTGTTTGTTTGCGTGTCTGTTGTTTGTCTGCGTGTCTGTTGTTTGTCTGCGTGTCTGCTGTTTGTTTGCGTGTCTGCTGTTTGTTTGCGTGTCTGTTGTTTGTCTGCGTGTCTGTTGTTTGTCTGCGTGTCTGCTGTTTGTTTGCGTGTCTGCTGTTTGTCTGCGTGTCTGTTGTTTGTCTGCGTGTCTGCTGTTTGTTTGCGTGTCTGTTGTTTGTCTGCGTGTCTGTTGTTTGTCTGCGTGTCTGCTGTTTGTTTGCGTGTCTGATGTTTGTCTGCGTGTCTGCTGTTTGTTTGCGTGTCTGCTGTTTGTCTGCGTGTCTGTTGTTTGTCTGCGTGTCTGTTGTTTGTCTGCGTGTCTGCTGTTTGTTTGCGTGTCTGATGTTTGTCTGCGTGTCTGATGTTTGTCTGCGTGTCTGCTGTTTGTCTGCGTGTCTGTTGTTTGTCTGCGTGTCTGTTGTTTGTCTGCGTGTCTGCTGTTTGTTTGCGTGTCTGATGTTTGTCTGCGTGTCTGATGTTTGTCTGCGTGTCTGCTGTTTGTCTGCGTGTCTGTTGTTTGTCTGCGTGTCTGTTGTTTGTCTGCGTGTCTGCTGTTTGTTTGCGTGTCTGATGTTTGTCTGCGTGTCTGTTGTTTGTCTGCGTGTCTGCTGTTTGTTTGCGTGTCTGTTGTTTGTCTGCGTGTCTGTTGTTTGTCTGCGTGTCTGCTGTTTGTTTGCGTGTCTGATGTTTGTCTGCGTGTCTGTTGTTTGTCTGCGTGTCTGCTGTTTGTTTGCGTGTCTGTTGTTTGTCTGCGTGTCTGTTGTTTGTCTGCGTGTCTGCTGTTTGTTTGCGTGTCTGATGTTTGTCTGCGTGTCTGATGTTTGTCTGCGTGTCTGCTGTTTGTCTGCGTGTCTGTTGTTTGTCTGCGTGTCTGTTGTTTGTCTGCGTGTCTGCTGTTTGTTTGCGTGTCTGATGTTTGTCTGCGTGTCTGATGTTTGTCTGCGTGTCTGCTGTTTGTCTGCGTGTCTGCTGTTTGTTTGCGTGTCTGTTGTTTGTCTGCGTGTCTGTTGTTTGTCTGCGTGTCTGCTGTTTGTTTGCGTGTCTGATGTTTGTCTGCGTGTCTGATGTTTGTCTGCGTGTCTGCTGTTTGTCTGCGTGTCTGCTGTTTGTTTGCGTGTCTGTTGTTTGTCTGCGTGTCTGTTGTTTGTCTGCGTGTCTGCTGTTTGTTTGCGTGTCTGATGTTTGTCTGCGTGTCTGCTGTTTGTTTGCGTGTCTGCTGTTTGTCTGCTGTTTGTCTGCGTGTCTGTTGTTTGTTTGCGTGTCTGCTGTTTGTCTGATGTTTGTCTGCGTGTCTGCTGTTTGTTTGCGTGTCTGCTGTTTGTCTGCTGTTTGTCTGCGTGTCTGCTGTTTGTCTGCGTGTCTGCTGTTTGTTTGCGTGTCTGCTGTTTGTTTGCGTGTCTGTTGTTTGTCTGCGTGTCTGCTGTTTGTCTGCTCGTCTGCTGTTTGTTTGCGTGTCTGTTGTTTGTCTGCGTGTCTGTTGTTTGTCTGCGTGTCTGCTGTTTGTTTGCGTGTCTGATGTTTGTCTGCGTGTCTGCTGTTTGTTTGCGTGTCTGCTGTTTGTCTGCTGTTTGTCTGCGTGTCTGCTGTTTGTCTGCGTGTCTGCTGTTTGTCTGCGTGTCTGTTGTTTGTTTGCGTGTCTGTTGTTTGTCTGCGTGTCTGTTGTTTGTCTGCGTGTCTGCTGTTTGTTTGCGTGTCTGCTGTTTGTCTGCGTGTCTGCTGTTTGTCTGCGTGTCTGTTGTTTGTTTGCGTGTCTGATGTTTGTCTGCGTGTCTGCTGTTTGTTTGCGTGTCTGCTGTTTGTTTGCGTTTGCGTGTCTGCTGCGTGTCTGCTGTTTGTCTGCGTGTCTGTTGTTTGTCTGCGTGTCTGCTGTTTGTTTGCGTGTCTGCTGTTTGTTTGCGTGTCTGTTGTTTGTCTGCGTGTCTGCTGTTTGTTTGCGTGTCTGCTGTTTGTCTGCGTGTCTGTTGTTTGTTTGCGTGTCTGCTGTTTGTCTGCGTGTCTGCTGTTTGTTTGCGTGTCTGCTGTTTGTCTGCGTGTCTGCTGTTTGTCTGCGTGTCTGTTGTTTGTCTGCGTGTCTGCTGTTTGTCTGCGTGTCTGCTGTTTGTTTGCGTGTCTGCTGTTTGTCTGCGTGTCTGCTGTTTGTCTGCGTGTCTGCTGTTTGTCTGCGTGTCTGCTGTTTGTCTGCGTGTCTGTTGTTTGTCTGCGTGTCTGCTGTTTGTCTGCGTGTCTGTTGTTTGTTTGCGTGTCTGCTGTTTGTCTGCGTGTCTGCTGTTTGTTTGCGTGTCTGCTGTTTGTTTGCGTGTCTGCTGTTTGTTTGCGTTTGCGTGTCTGCTGCGTGTCTGTTGTTTGTCTGCGTGTCTGCTGTTTGTTTGCGTGTCTGCTGTTTGTCTGCGTGTCTGTTGTTTGTTTGCGTGTCTGCTGTTTGTTTGCGTTTGCGTGTCTGCTGTTTGTCTGCGTGTCTGCTGTTTGTCTGCGTGTCTGCTGTTTGTTTGCGTGTCTGCTGTTTGTTTGCGTTTGCGTGTCTGCTGCGTGTCTGTTGTTTGTCTGCGTGTCTGCTGTTTGTTTGCGTGTCTGCTGTTTGTCTGCGTGTCTGTTGTTTGTTTGCGTGTCTGCTGTTTGTTTGCGTTTGCGTGTCTGCTGTTTGTCTGCGTGTCTGCTGTTTGTTTGCGTGTCTGCTGTTTGTCTGCGTGTCTGTTGTTTGTTTGCGTGTCTGCTGTTTGTTTGCGTTTGCGTGTCTGCTGTTTGTCTGCGTGTCTGCTGTTTGTTTGCGTGTCTGCTGTTTGTTTGCGTGTCTGCTGTTTGTCTGCTGTTTGTCTGCTGTTTGTCTGCGTGTCTGCTGTTTGTCTGCGTGTCTGTTGTTTGTCTGCGTGTCTGTTGTTTGTTTGCGTGTCTGTTGTTTGTCTGCGTGTCTGCTGTTTGTCTGCGTGTCTGCTGTTTGTCTGCGTGTCTGTTGTTTGTTTGCGTGTCTGCTGTTTGTTTGCGTGTCTGCTGTTTGTCTGCGTGTCTGCTGTTTGTCTGCGTGTCTGTTGTTTGTCTGCGTGTCTGCTGTTTGTTTGCGTGTCTGCTGTTTGTCTGCGTGTCTGTTGTTTGTTTGCGTGTCTGCTGTTTGTTTGCGTGTCTGTTGTTTGTTTGCGTGTCTGCTGTTTGTTTGCGTGTCTGCTGTTTGTCTGCGTGTCTGCTGTTTGTTTGCGTGTCTGCTGTTTGTTTGCGTGTCTGCTGTTTGTCTGCTGTTTGTCTGCTGTTTGTCTGCGTGTCTGCTGTTTGTCTGCGTGTCTGTTGTTTGTTTGCGTGTCTGCTGTTTGTTTGCGTGTCTGCTGTTTGTCTGCGTGTCTGCTTTTTGTCTGCGTGTCTGCTGTTTGTCTGCGTGTCTGCTGTTTGTCTGCGTGTCTGCTGTTTGTTTGCGTTTGCGTGTCTGCTGCGTGTCTGCTGTTTGTCTGCGTGTCTGTTGTTTGTCTGCGTGTCTGCTGTTTGTTTGCGTGTCTGCTGTTTGTTTGCGTGTCTGTTGTTTGTCTGCGTGTCTGCTGTTTGTCTGCGTGTCTGCTGTTTGTTTGCGTTTGCGTGTCTGCTGCGTGTCTGCTGTTTGTCTGCGTGTCTGTTGTTTGTCTGCGTGTCTGCTGTTTGTTTGCGTGTCTGCTGTTTGTTTGCGTGTCTGCTGTTTGTTTGCGTTTGCGTGTCTGCTGCGTGTCTGCTGTTTGTCTGCGTGTCTGTTGTTTGTCTGCGTGTCTGCTGTTTGTTTGCGTGTCTGCTGTTTGTTTGCGTTTGCGTGTCTGCTGCAATGTCTGTTGTTTGTCTGCGTGTCTGCTGTTTGTCTGCGTGTCTGTTGTTTGTTTGCGTGTCTGCTGTTTGTTTGCGTGTCTGCTGTTTGTCTGCGTGTCTGTTGTTTGTCTGCGTGTCTGCTGTTTGTCTGCGTGTCTGTTGTTTGTTTGCGTGTCTGCTGTTTGTTTGCGTGTCTGCTGTTTGTCTGCGTGTCTGTTGTTTGTCTGCGTGTCTGCTGTTTGTCTGCGTGTCTGTTGTTTGTTTGCGTGTCTGCTGTTTGTTTGCGTGTCTGCTGTATGTCTGCGTGTCTGTTGTTTGTATGCGTGTCTGTTGTTTGTCTGCGTGTCTGCTGTTTGTCTGCGTGTCTGTTGTTTGTTTGCGTGTCTGCTGTTTGTCTGCGTGTCTGTTGTTTGTTTGCGTGTCTGCTGTTTGTCTGCGTGTCTGCTGTTTGTTTGCGTGTCTGTTGTTTGTCTGCGTGTCTGCTGTTTGCGTGTCTGCTGTTTGTCTGCGTGTCTGTTGTTTGTCTGCGTGTCTGTTGTTTGTCTGCGTGTCTGTTGTCTGCGTGTCTGTTGTTTGTCTGCGTGTCTGTTGTTTGTCTGCGTGTCTGTTGTTTGCGTGTCTGCTGTTTGTCTGCGTGTCTGTTGTTTGTCTGCGTGTCTGCTGTTTGTCTGCGTGTCTGTTGTTTGTTTGCGTGTCTGTTGTTTGTCTGCGTGTCTGTTGTTTGTCTGCGTGTCTGCTGTTTGTTTGCGTGTCTGCTGTTTGTTTGCGTGTCTGCTGTTTGTCTGCGTGTCTGCTGTTTGTTTGCGTGTCTGCTGTTTGTCTGCGTGTCTGTTGTTTGTCTGCGTGTCTGCTGTTTGTTTGCGTGTCTGTTGTTTGTCTGCGTGTCTGTTGTTTGTCTGCGTGTCTGCTGTTTGTTTGCGTGTCTGATGTTTGTCTGCGTGTCTGCTGTTTGTTTGCGTGTCTGCTGTTTGTCTGCGTGTCTGTTGTTTGTCTGCGTGTCTGCTGTTTGTTTGCGTGTCTGTTGTTTGTCTGCGTGTCTGTTGTTTGTCTGCGTGTCTGCTGTTTGTTTGCGTGTCTGTTGTTTGTTTGCGTGTCTGTTGTTTGTCTGCGTGTCTGCTGTTTGTCTGCGTGTCTGCTGTTTGTTTGCGTGTCTGTTGTTTGTCTGCGTGTCTGTTGTTTGTCTGCGTGTCTGCTGTTTGTCTGCGTGTCTGCTGTTTGTTTGCGTGTCTGTTGTTTGTCTGCGTGTCTGCTGTTTGTTTGCGTGTCTGATGTTTGTCTGCGTGTCTGATGTTTGTCTGCGTGTCTGCTGTTTGTCTGCGTGTCTGTTGTTTGTCTGCGTGTCTGTTGTTTGTCTGCGTGTCTGCTGTTTGTTTGCGTGTCTGATGTTTGTCTGCGTGTCTGATGTTTGTCTGCGTGTCTGCTGTTTGTCTGCGTGTCTGCTGTTTGTTTGCGTGTCTGTTGTTTGTCTGCGTGTCTGTTGTTTGTCTGCGTGTCTGCTGTTTGTTTGCGTGTCTGATGTTTGTCTGCGTGTCTGATGTTTGTCTGCGTGTCTGCTGTTTGTCTGCGTGTCTGCTGTTTGTTTGCGTGTCTGTTGTTTGTCTGCGTGTCTGTTGTTTGTCTGCGTGTCTGCTGTTTGTTTGCTGTCTGATGTTTGTCTGCGTGTCTGCTGTTTGTTTGCGTGTCTGCTGTTTGTCTGCTGTTTGTCTGCGTGTCTGTTGTTTGTTTGCGTGTCTGCTGTTTGTCTGCTGTTTGTCTGCGTGTCTGCTGTTTGTCTGCGTGTCTGCTGTTTGTCTGCGTGTCTGCTGTTTGTTTGCGTGTCTGCTGTTTGTTTGCGTGTCTGTTGTTTGTCTGCGTGTCTGCTGTTTGTCTGCGTGTCTGCTGTTTGTTTGCGTGTCTGTTGTTTGTCTGCGTGTCTGTTGTTTGTCTGCGTGTCTGCTGTTTGTTTGCGTGTCTGCTGTTTGTCTGCTGTTTGTCTGCGTGTCTGCTGTTTGTCTGCGTGTCTGCTGTTTGTCTGCGTGTCTGTTGTTTGTTTGCGTGTCTGTTGTTTGTCTGCGTGTCTGTTGTTTGTCTGCGTGTCTGCTGTTTGTTTGCGTGTCTGCTGTTTGTCTGCGTGTCTGCTGTTTGTCTGCGTGTCTGCTGTTTGTCTGCGTGTCTGTTGTTTGTTTGCGTGTCTGATGTTTGTCTGCTTTTCTGCTGTTTGTTTGCGTGTCTGCTGTTTGTTTGCGTTTGCGTGTCTGCTGCGTGTCTGCTGTTTGTCTGCGTGTCTGTTGTTTGTCTGCGTGTCTGCTGTTTGTTTGCGTGTCTGCTGTTTGTTTGCGTGTCTGTTGTTTGTCTGCGTGTCTGCTGTTTGTTTGCGTGTCTGCTGTTTGTCTGCGTGTCTGTTGTTTGTTTGCGTGTCTGCTGTTTGTCTGCGTGTCTGCTGTTTGTTTGCGTGTCTGCTGTTTGTCTGCGTGTCTGCTGTTTGTCTGCGTGTCTGTTGTTTGTCTGCGTGTCTGCTGTTTGTCTGCGTGTCTGCTGTTTGTCTGCGTGTCTGCTGTTTGTTTGCGTGTCTGCTGTTTGTCTGCGTGTCTGCTGTTTGTCTGCGTGTCTGCTGTTTGTCTGCGTGTCTGCTGTTTGTTTGCGTGTCTGTTGTTTGTCTGCGTGTCTGCTGTTTGTCTGCGTGTCTGCTGTTTGTCTGCGTGTCTGCTGTTTGTTTGCGTGTCTGCTGTTTGTCTGCGTGTCTGCTGTTTGTCTGCGTGTCTGTTGTTTGTCTGCGTGTCTGCTGTTTGTCTGCGTGTCTGTTGTTTGTTTGCGTGTCTGCTGTTTGTCTGCGTGTCTGCTGTTTGTTTGCGTGTCTGCTGTTTGTTTGCGTGTCTGCTGTTTGTTTGCGTGTCTGCTGTTTGTCTGCTGTTTGTCTGTTGTTTGTCTGCGTGTCTGCTGTTTGTTTGCGTGTCTGCTGTTTGTCTGCGTGTCTGTTGTTTGTTTGCGTGTCTGCTGTTTGTTTGCGTTTGCGTGTCTGCTGTTTGTCTGCGTGTCTGTTGTTTGTCTGCGTGTCTGCTGTTTGTTTGCGTGTCTGCTGTTTGTCTGCGTGTCTGTTGTTTGTTTGCGTGTCTGCTGTTTGTTTGCGTTTGCGTGTCTGCTGTTTGTCTGCGTGTCTGCTGTTTGTTTGCGTGTCTGCTGTTTGTTTGCGTGTCTGCTGTTTGTCTGCTGTTTGTCTGCTGTTTGTCTGCGTGTCTGCTGTTTGTCTGCGTGTCTGTTGTTTGTTTGCGTGTCTGCTGTTTGTTTGCGTGTCTGCTGTTTGTCTGCGTGTCTGCTTTTTGTCTGCGTGTCTGCTGTTTGTCTGCGTGTCTGCTGTTTGTCTGCGTGTCTGCTGTTTGTTTGCGTTTGCGTGTCTGCTGCGTGTCTGCTGTTTGTCTGCGTGTCTGTTGTTTGTCTGCGTGTCTGCTGTTTGTTTGCGTGTCTGCTGTTTGTTTGCGTGTCTGCTGTTTGTTTGCGTGTCTGCTGTTTGTTTGCGTTTGCGTGTCTGCTGCGTGTCTGCTGTTTGTCTGCGTGTCTGTTGTTTGTCTGCGTGTCTGCTGTTTGTTTGCGTGTCTGCTGTTTGTTTGCGTTTGCGTGTCTGCTGCAATGTCTGTTGTTTGTCTGCGTGTCTGCTGTTTGTCTGCGTGTCTGTTGTTTGTTTGCGTGTCTGCTGTTTGTTTGCGTGTCTGCTGTTTGTCTGCGTGTCTGTTGTTTGTCTGCGTGTCTGCTGTTTGTCTGCGTGTCTGTTGTTTGTTTGCGTGTCTGCTGTTTGTTTGCGTGTCTGCTGTTTGTCTGCGTGTCTGTTGTTTGTCTGCGTGTCTGTTGTTTGTCTGCGTGTCTGCTGTTTGTCTGCGTGTCTGCTGTTTGTTTGCGTGTCTGTTGTTTGTTTGCGTGTCTGTTGTTTGTCTGCGTGTCTGCTGTTTGTTTGCGTGTCTGCTGTTTGTTTGCGTGTCTGCTGTTTGTTTGCGTGTCTGCTGTTTGTTTGCGTGTCTGCTGTTTGTTTGCGTTTGCGTGTCTGCTGCGTGTCTGCTGTTTGTCTGCGTGTCTGTTGTTTGTCTGCGTGTCTGCTGTTTGTTTGCGTGTCTGCTGTTTGTTTGCGTGTCTGCTGTTTGTTTGCGTGTCTGCTGTTTGTTTGCGTTTGCGTGTCTGCTGCGTGTCTGCTGTTTGTCTGCGTGTCTGTTGTTTGTCTGCGTGTCTGCTGTTTGTTTGCGTGTCTGCTGTTTGTTTGCGTTTGCGTGTCTGCTGCAATGTCTGTTGTTTGTCTGCGTGTCTGCTGTTTGTCTGCGTGTCTGTTGTTTGTTTGCGTGTCTGCTGTTTGTTTGCGTGTCTGCTGTTTGTCTGCGTGTCTGTTGTTTGTCTGCGTGTCTGTTGTTTGTTTGCGTGTCTGTTGTTTGTCTGCGTGTCTGCTGTTTGTCTGCGTGTCTGTTGTTTGTTTGCGTGTCTGCTGTTTGTCTGCGTGTCTGTTGTTTGTTTGCGTGTCTGCTGTTTGTCTGCGTGTCTGCTGTTTGTTTGCGTGTCTGCTGTTTGTCTGCGTGTCTGCTGTTTGTCTGCGTGTCTGTTGTTTGTCTGCGTGTCTGCTGTTTGTTTGCGTGTCTGTTGTTTGTTTGCGTGTCTGTTGTTTGTCTGCGTGTCTGCTGTTTGTTTGCGTGTCTGCTGTTTGTTTGCGTTTGCGTGTCTGCTGCGTGTCTGCTGTTTGTCTGCGTTTCTGTTGTTTGTTTGCGTGTCTGCTGTTTGTCTGCGTGTCTGTTGTTTGTCTGCGTGTCTGCTGTTTGTCTGCGTGTCTGCTGTTTGTCTGCGTGTCTGTTGTTTGTCTGCGTGTCTGCTGTTTGTCTGCGTGTCTGTTGTTTGTTTGCGTTTCTGCTGTTTGTCTGCGTGTCTGTTGTTTGTTTGCGTGTCTGCTGTTTGTCTGCGTGTCTGCTGTTTGTTTGCGTGTCTGCTGTTTGTTTGCGTTTGCGTGTCTGCTGCGTGTCTGCTGTTTGTTTGCGTGTCTGTTGTTTGTCTGCGTGTCTGTTGTTTGTTTGCGTGTCTGTTGTTTGTCTGCGTGTCTGTTGTTTGTCTGCGTGTCTGCTGTTTGTCTGCGTGTCTGTTGTTTGTCTGCGTGTCTGTTGTTTGTTTGCGTGTCTGTTGTTTGTCTGCGTGTCTGCTGTTTGTCTGCGTGTCTGCTGTTTGTCTGCGTGTCTGTTGTTTGTCTGCGTGTCTGTTGTTTGTCTGCGTGTCTGTTGTTTGTTTGCGTGTCTGTTGTTTGTCTGCGTGTCTGCTGTTTGTTTGCGTGTCTGTTGTTTGTCTGCGTGTCTGCTGTTTGTTTGCGTGTCTGCTGTTTGTCTGCGTGTCTGTTGTTTGTCTGCGTGTCTGTTGTTTGTTTGCGTGTCTGTTGTTTGTCTGCGTGTCTGTTGTTTGTTTGCGTGTCTGTTGTTTGTCTGCGTGTCTGTTGTTTGTTTGCGTGTCTGTTGTTTGTCTGCGTGTCTGCTGTTTGTCTGCGTGTCTGCTGTTTGTCTGCGTGTCTGTTGTTTGTCTGCGTGTCTGCTGTTTGTTTGCGTGTCTGTTGTTTGTTTGCGTGTCTGTTGTTTGTCTGCGTGTCTGTTGTTTGTCTGCGTGTCTGCTGTTTGTTTGCGTGTCTGCTGTTTGTTTGCGTTTGCGTGTCTGCTGCGTGTCTGCTGTTTGTCTGCGTGTCTGTTGTTTGTTTGCGTGTCTGCTGTTTGTCTGCGTGTCTGCTGTTTGTTTGCGTGTCTGCTGTTTGTCTGCGTGTCTGCTGTTTGTCTGCGTGTCTGCTGTTTGTCTGCGTGTCTGCTGTTTGTCTGCGTGTCTGCTGTTTGTTTGCGTGTCTGCTGTTTGTCTGCGTGTCTGCTGTTTGTCTGCGTGTCTGCTGTTTGTTTGCGTGTCTGCTGTTTGTCTGCGTGTCTGCTGTTTGTTTGCGTGTCTGCTGTTTGTCTGCGTGTCTGCTGTTTGTTTGCGTGTCTGTTGTTTGTCTGCGTGTCTGTTGTTTGTCTGCGTGTCTGCTGTTTGTTTGCGTGTCTGCTGTTTGTTTGCGTGTCTGTTGTTTGTCTGCGTGTCTGTTTGTCTGCGTGTCTGTTTGTCTGCGTGTCTGTTTGTCTGCGTGTCTGTTGTTTGTTTGCGTGTCTGCTGTTTGTTTGCGTGTCTGTTGTTTGTCTGCGTGTCTGTTGTTTGTTGTTTGCGCGTCGCCATGTGTCCGTCATCTGAACGGCAGGTCACGTGATCTGTAGCACCTGAAAAGACCGTGAAAGCAACACAGATGGAAGAGCTCAATTGTTTTTCATTTTAATATATTTACAAAAAATTCACACATAAAAATGTTTATTTATTTAATAAACATGTATTTGTATTTTTACTGCTTATTCTTATAATGATATATGCAACATGTGTGTTGTTCCCACAGACGTTACAAACAATGAAATACAGAATGAGCAGTGCACTGCGGACCACCGTGCCAGTAATCATCTATCTCATAACTTCTTATAGTTATATATGCGATATGTGTGTCATTCTAATTGTTTAGATGTTACGATGACAAATGCAGCCGTTACGCATAATCAAACACAAAGAAATGGTAGAATAAGCATTGCTTTTACCGTCCATTCATTGCGGACCACAAGCGAAAACCCATGTTGCACATGCGCACTTATTCTACAACACGTACGTCAAAAAGCACAACTCTGCTGTGCCTTTGCACGTAAATAGGTTATGCCAGTAATCTACGTTACGAATCAAACACGGACCAATTAAAATCGAGATATTACCGGACATTTGCGCAGCTGACTCTCTGAAATCCCTGCAAGCGTTGTCTTTCTTTCCCAGGTGTTGTGGATCCAAATACATTTTCTGACGGCTACAAGATGTGCAGACTGGTGGAAAATGCTCAAATAGGTATTAGGGAAAAGTTTGTGCTGCATAACATTTACAGTCATAGACTTTTGATGCATGTCAGTTTTCCGGGATAGACTGTTATTCCATGTTGTGTAAACCATCTCTATGCTTGTGAAAGGATGCACTGGAGTAGGGAAAAGAGGAGAACTCCGGGGGATGAACAGCGGCCCCCCTCACCAGGTTTCTGCAGCCAGATTGAAGTCACAGACTAATCATTTTTGGAGGAAAAGAAAACATTAAAACTGTTTGATACAGTTGAGACACGAGTCGTTTCTTTGTTTTACGCGCAGACATTAGTTCATGTAATAATGTTGACAATCAGATTTAATACAGCGGTCAATGTATAATCATGAATAGACATGTAACACCGCCCCCTGCTGGCAGGGAAGGGACACTGCCACTGAAGACTCGATCAATGTTGTACAATGGGGGAAGTATTAGTCATATTTAAAACGCATTTTCATGAGATCAAAAGGGAGAATATGCTGCTCTAATCCTATTTACGTTGGTGTAAAATGGTCAAGTATTGAATCAGACTGCCATAACGTTCATGGGTTGTCGATGCAATGACTGCAGCGTGTCCTCCGCTCTGCAGAGATGCTGATCGGCTGCAATCTGCCGTCCCTGCAGGACTTGTTCGCTTCCAGGTCTCTGAAGCAGCTAAAAAGATGGTAGCCGACCCCTCTCACCCCGGACAAAACCTGTTTGTGCCCCTTCCATCTGGCAGGAGGCTGAGGTCCATCAGGACTAAGACCTCCCGCCACACCAACAGTTTCTTCCTGTCGGCAGTCGGGCTCATCAACAGAGCTGGTCCCCCACTGACTGACTATAACACTCCACCGGTCACTCCCCTTCACACTGCACATGTCACTTTAACTGTTATTCATCACTTTGTTGCTCTAAAACAACAGGAACATATGTGTGCTGTACAGTGGAGGCTGGTGGGTTTATTTTTTTGATAGGGTCAGTCAATCAGTTTCAGTAAACATCCCGGCTGCACGGTGAGGCCAAATATCCATATCACGGTATCAAAGATTGTGA
The DNA here is from genome assembly GCF_964276395.1 of Gasterosteus aculeatus. Taxonomy (NCBI): domain Eukaryota; kingdom Metazoa; phylum Chordata; class Actinopteri; order Perciformes; family Gasterosteidae; genus Gasterosteus; species Gasterosteus aculeatus. Next base: position 1,432,247 of record NC_135693.1, on the reverse strand, counting down.
CGGTGTTGCTTTTTCAAGTAAACACATTCATTCATTGACGCTACCCGAACAGCTGTTCGCCGCTCGCTGGCCAACTCGACAGACTTTGCAATGAATCGTTTTCTGATATAAAATCAGATTTCCCAAAACCAAAAACGCTCCAAACAGCCTCGGCTCCTCTGTTGGGCACAAGTTGTGTTGGTGCATCTCTGGTCTCTCGTTGTTCCTCCTGTATCGCTCTTTTTTGTCTTTTCATGTAGCAGCAGAGTTACTTTTTATAAATGTATAATTATTAGTGTTACAAATTGTTTATGTGTCACAAGCTGTTGTGTCGTGGTGTTTTACCTGTTAAAGAGTTTGTTGTGGGTTATTCATTGTTGGTATAAAGTTATAACCAGGACTCAATCTCAACACACGTGAGGACCTGCAAAAATAAATTCTGCCGCCTGCTGAAGTCGGTTGTTATGATGCAACACGTTCGTAACACCGGTTTGAAGGTTACGTTTGGACATCTTATACCGGTATACCGTGCAGCTCTACAGCACAGTATTATTCAATGCAAAAACATTCATTCAACAGTTTAACATTATAAGGACGTCTTATTCAAACAATTCAATCTATATAACTATATATATATATAAAACTATTTTTACCACCAGATCCAACTGGTAACGCTCCACCTCCTGAACAAGCGCCGGCTCCTTCCCCCCCAGAGAGGGAGCCAGCATCTGCCGCCCAGGTCCGTTCCGTCTGGACCCCCACTGTCACTGCCACCCTTGTAGCAGCGCACCCGACCCCATCGGTTTCCCCCACAGGTGTCGAGCACATGGGGAGTAGAGTGTTGGGCTGCCGCGTCAGGCCCTCCATCTGGGCCTGGCTCCAAATGGGGGCCCCGGGCTTCCTCCGGGCCGGGTAACTCCGTCCCTCTTCCGTTTTTTCATGGGGTCTTTTTGAACCATTCTTAGTCTGGCCCCTCGCCTGAGACCACTTCGCCAAGGGTAACCCTACCAGGAGCACAAGGCCCCCGACAACACAGCCCTCAGGTTCACAGGGACACACAAACCTCTCCACCACGATAAGGTGACGGGTTCCCAGAGAGGTGTGTGCTCATGTCATTGGTTGAAAATGAGGCCGACATTGGCTGAATGTTAAAAAATACGCATTTGTGAATCTACTGTGTTAGAAGTCGCAGAAAACCCACACTACCGTATTTTCCGCACTATACGCCGCACCGGATTATAAAGCGCACCTTCAATGAATGACCTAGTTTAGAACATATTTCATATATAGGGCACACACCGGATTATAAGGCGGGGGGGGGGGGGGGGAGGTGGAGACGGTGCTTTCAGGGTGCGATCGATGCTGCGAGGTTCACAGCACAATACCGCCATTATTAAAACGAAGGATGTTTACGAGAGAACGGATATCTGATCCGTTCTCTCTTTGTGAATCTTCTTTTTGCATTTGTGAGTCTTTCTGTGTGCATTTGCAATTATTGAGACTGATCTGATCCCATACTCAGACCCTACATTTGCCATCACTGTAACTCAGGTAGGAGCAACTGGTACATCATTGAGTGCTGTCGCTGTGGCTTCACTCGCTACCGTAGTCTTCATGTGTCCGCTCCGCTTGCAGGGTGGCCAGAGGTTTTAATCCCGGTTGGTAAGGTAAAGTGTGTTGGACTGGTCAGTGTGAGTCAGTTTGAACCTGGAGTAAGGCCACTATCCTGCAGAAAGGAATAAATACGATCAACAAAAGCTGTCGGAGATTAAAATAATATCTATTTCCTGCATGTTGGCAGATCCAAGTGTATTAAAATGAGGATTTTCATGGGACCACGCTTTGAAAGCCCTTGTATTTGCTCTTGTTTTCTAATGTGCTCATTAATGATGATTTTTACATGATCATATGAAAATGAAATAAATGGGCACTTAGTGAGGAGCGTATCTGATCTGATAGAGCTGAAAAGAACAACAAAGAGAAGAGAAGCCCTCAGGGAGCCTCACTTCTATTTATAGGACAGATGCAGCTATTTTTACTCATCTGCTGCTGATGTTCATGGAGGAAAGTTGCTTGTCCCCGGCCCACAGAAGCACGGAGCAGGGAACAGAAAGACATTTGACTCTAGTGTCTCCGGAATAGAATCCTGGGACACAAGCCAAAGGTTCCTCACAAGGAGACACTTGCGGACTAAAGCCTGGACCAGCAGGACATCCCTGGGATCGCCACTCAACCTTTACCGTCGCATTAACCTTTTCTCCTGGCGGTAACAGGTTCTGTGCGGAGTGCTTGCAGCCGTGTCTCCAGGTGACCTCGCCCCTCTGCCCTCTCTGTCGCGTGCCCTTTGACCCCAAGAAGGTGGAACGCTCCTCCAGCGTGGAGAAGCAGCTGGCCTCTGTAACAAGAAGGTAGGTAGGAGCAACTGGTACATCATTGAGTGCTGTCACCGTGGCATCACTCGCTGCCGTAGTCTCCATGTGTCCGCTCCGCTTGCAGGGTGGCCAGAGGGTTTAATCCTGGTTGGTAATGTAAAGTGTGTTGGACTGGTCAGTGTGAGTCAGTGAGAACCTGGAGTAAGACACATGATGTTGTCCTTGTGTTATTGTGTGTGTTCTCAGGTGGCCCTGGCAAAGATGAGGCCCCGCATTGCGTCCTGTTCCAAAGTACAGGAGCAGATAGCTAATTGTCCTAAGTTCGTCCCTGTGGTGTCCACCTCCCAACCTGTACCAAGGTACTCACACCCTGAACACGCGCAGCACAATGCAAAAACAGTTGTTTACTGAAGCCCTTTACAATTATTTTCCATAAACATTTTGTGCCACAGTGAGTGGCAAACAAGCCTGTTGGAGGGGTACCACGGCCCAGCGGCATCACCGCCTCTACCGCGGTCAGCAGCAGTCCATAAGAGAGCGGTGTGCGTATTAACTTAAACTATGACAACCATGAATAAAGTAATACAAATATCTAAAAGGTTTGGAAACATTTTGGCATAAACAGATGTGTGATGAGGATCTCTGGGTATTATGGATTTAGGTTTCCAAATGTCAAGTCTTTATTTAATCATTTGACAAGACAATACAATGGTGTGTGTGTGTGTGTGTGTGTGTGTGTGTGCTTCAAAAACCGTGGTGAAGTACATGTGGAGATCTTCTTGCTCTGTGTAGTTATCATGAACATAAACATTAATTAGGTGTTGTGTTAACCTCTTTATCAGCATACAAAAATATGTAAGTGGCTTCTTTGTTCTCTGAATGAGAGCCGCTGCCAGAGAAGTCCTCCCTCTCCCCCCTCTCCCCCCTCTCCCCCTCTCTCCCTCCCTCTCCCCCCCTAGAACTCACTGTGTGCAATCCATTCCCCATCATAATGCAGGTGGTCTTCTCTATGTTCCAAACCGCTCAACGTTTGTGTGTCCGTTCTGTGGGGCCGGGCACCTGGACCAGCAGGCGCTGGTGGAGCCCTGCATGGACAGTCACCGCAACGACCCCAGTAAAGTGGTAAGGGACTAGATTACGTCATCTAGGGTAGGAGTGTCTAACTCACTTTGATCTCAAGCAATTGTCCTTTTATTACTTGCAAATGCAATTTGTGTCTTTCTGTAATTCTCACACTACCGAAGTCATCCGGTGGGCCGAGCTGGACCCGCTGGCGGGCTGTATGTTTGACACCCCTGGTCTAGAATAACTCACTCACACAGCCCGGGACAGAGACACCTTATCCTGCACGAACCTTTTCACGTCCCCCCAGTGAACAGCTCGAGGTCACCATGAACTTTAACTTTGTACCTGTTAGAAGGGAGATTTGACCCAACACACACAGATCCCACGGGACTGATGATCTGTAGAAGGGATTTCAATGGAAGGGGGACAGCCGGGTGAGGACGCCAGAGGGACGGAGGCAGGTGGCACGGCAGGTCAGAGCGGGGACAGCAGAATCACGCAGGGGTGTACAACGATCTGGCGCTGGAGAAGCGGGCAGCCCGGGTTTAAATACTGGGGGGGTGAATAATGGAGATCAGCTGTGTGGGGACGGCTCAGGATGACAGGCCACGCCTCTTGTAGGTGGAGACAAACAGCACAGACGGACACGCCGGGGAAAAGGACGGTACAAACACACCGGATGGGGAGAAAACAGCAGCTGAACATAACAGTACTGTCCTGTTGTTGGTGTTGTTGTGGCTTACTTCACACTTATCTAAGAAAACGTAGGTTTAAAGTGTCTAACATTTGTTTAGGCCCATAATATTCACACTGTAGAAACAGGACGTCATTGTGGAATTTCATTATAAAATTTGAAACAATTTTTAAAAAGTGTAATATCATGAAATGACTAATAAGTATTAGTAGTAAAAATACGAATGTATTGCCGAGAAGAACACAAACGTCTACATTAGGAGCAGAGAAATATCCAAACATGTACAATGTTATAATATATATAATAACATCACATTCATTCCTAGTCACTGGTCTGTCCCACAGCACGCATGCGCCCCTCGGCGTTCTCTCCTATGACTGCTGGTGTTGTGTGCTGATGGATGACTCCCCCGATGGGCTCAGTCCTTCCACGCAGCACACAGTGCTTTACAGATACCTCTGTGAGGCTCACATGGGGTTTTATCTTTCATCTGAACCCTGCTGCTGTGTTCCGTGTTTGCGTCTCCAGGTCTGTCCGGTGTGTTCCGCCATGCCGTGGGGAGACCCCAGCTATAAAAGCTCCAACTTCCTGCAGCATCTCCTCCACAGACACAAGTTCTCTTACGACACGTTTGTTGTAAGTCTGGCGCTGATGTTGTGTCTCCTTATACCACAGCGCCGGTCACTGATGTGTTTGCTTAGAGTTTGGATTTATTTCATGATTATCACACATGCAGCCAGTGCACACTGAGTCATAAAATATGTCATTTGTGAATGATCTTATATTGTAACAGCATCCAGCGATGTTAATCAATACGTATTGTACACCTATCTTTTTTCGATGTGAGATGAATTATAAGGTACAATTGTTCCCACATTCTGACCTGAGTGAGAGAAAGATCCAAGTCAAAAGTGCTTCCATGGTTTCTTTTGGAAACGTGACCATGGAGAAGCCTCCTGAAATACCTGATGTGTGTTTTACATGAATTACATTGAGGCCGTCGCATGGTTTGCGGTCACCAGGAGCCGGCCGCTCTGTGCTTTTCTGTCAGGACTACAGCATCGATGAAGAAGCGGCACTGCAGGCGGCTCTGTCACTTACACTGGCTGAAAACTGACACCAATCCCACCGCGAGACCAACCCTTCCATGCCCCGACGCCCTTCCCTGCACTGCTGCACGCCGTCGCTCCAGACGCTGTCATCCAGCCAACAGAAGAAGCACCCGACCCAGCCGGGTTCACGTAGGCTCTGCAGAGAGTCACATCACAAAGAACGCCGAACAGCTTTGGATTTGGTGATTACCGTCCTTCCTTTACTCATTGATTTTCTCCTGGTTCGAAGCAGTTTGGCTGTATCTTCACTGCAGACGGAGTGGATCCAGTGACTGTAACAAGTCAGCCAATGGTAAAAAGCCCGGTTCCACTCACGGTTTCGGTTCCTCTGCCAAGTGGACCTCCACGGCATGAGTGGTACCTCGGTGGAAACATGCGTGTGTGTGAGTTGGAACATTCTGAAGGCTGTTGACTCTTGAACCCTCATCAGTGGCCGGTGGTGGGAAGGTCCTGATGCTGTAACTTGTCCGGTGGATACGTGTTAAACAGGAAAATTCACTTCAAGATGAGGTCAAAGTAGCATTATCTAGCACTCAAACGCTAATAACAAACCCAAAAATATGAAATGAAAGTATTAGATATTAGATAGATGACTGTCGAGAAACGGAATCGTAAAAGCGTTCCAAACAGCAGTGGCGGCTGGTGGAATTTTATTTTGGTAGGGTCAGCCAATCCGTTTCAGTAAACATCCCAGTATGATTCAAGGCAAAGGAAGCATACCAAACACGCATTCTTACTTTGCAGTTAAATATTTAACATTTTAACATAATAAGGACATCTAATTCATACAATTCAGTACATCCATGAATATATACTGTATAGCCAAGAGGACGTGCAGGAAAAGCATATATTTCTTAATTGACAGATAATCCATGTTTCCAAAACACACATATACAACAAATCAAATGTAATTTGTCGTATAATATATACACACATTGACTATTTGTCAAATGTATTTTTAGTACAAAATGAATCATGCTCACGGTGGGGCGACGCTCCATTGCCCTCTATGGACCAGCCACCACTGCCAAATAGCCTTAAACTGCACCTACATTATGGGCAATAGTTGGGAGCAAAGGAGGCTGACTGCTAAAACCTCATACAAGGTGAATCATGGTCCAAAGGTAGGACATCAGCTACGGGATGTGGTTTGCGCAGGTATGGAGGATCCGGTTGTGGTCTCAGACAATCCCTGAGCTGAACATATTGATGATGCATGAACGTATGGATGCATGGATGAGCGAAGAAGGACGTGTGAAAAACATGGAGGACTTCGATTAGAGTCAATGGGAGAGAGATTTACTGGAAATTGCCAAAACTCTTGTGGGATTCACTTTACAGCAAACTGGTTTCAGTCTGTTGGGTGGCAAACTTTAGGTCTCTTCGAGCCCCAACTTTAGTATTTTGACAGCTTTGAACAGCCGTTTGCCCGTGTTAACCCTATGATGTTATAAAACAATGTTAGCGAGCCATGCTAACGTCGTTCAAAAAGTATTATTTGCTGAAATTATGAGATTGAGAATTATGCAACAATATAACAATAACATCAGTTTGCTAACAACATAGCCTAGGTTGCTGAATTTATGTTTTTAAGTTTATTAACATTTGCTGTTTAACGATACGTTACCTTTCCATAAGTTATACTGACTGGACCTCTGTCCACATTCTCACTGGAGAGAAATGATCCACCTGATGACAGCAGAGGGCTGTGCAGTCACTTGATCGCAGCTCTGCTTCAGGAAGCCAGACGCGTTGTCCTACAGGTTTAAATGGTAACTTTGTCCTGCAGAGACACATTCAGTGTGTCCAGATCGCAAAATATAGCTGCCAGACCTCCACACCATCAGAAAGGGTTACTGCAGAAGTTAATACTTGTTGTGTGATTAGCTTCTGCTCTTTGCCTTGACTGAAAGGAGATGATCTTACATATTTTTGTAACTTTTTGAACAGTGCGTCCAGTAGCATAGTGGTAAGGTATTTTCGGTTATGTAGCCATGTTTGAATCCCACACCTACCACTCTTTTTTTTCTCTTTTTGACCACGCATCCGGCTGACCCCGTTACGGAGCCTTCCTGTCCCTGTTCTTCCCGCTTTGCCTGATTTACGGGAAAACCTACCGGGAGGTGCTAGCTAGCCTCTTCCTCGGCCCTGGCTTTTTCTACAGAGCTACGCAAGGTGTTTGGGGGCGGTCTCCAAGGGACCTGGGGCCTCATTTATAAACGCTGCGTCTGCACAAAAGAAGGCGGACGCCGCTCTCTACGCAATAATTGGTATTTATAAAAAGCAAACTTGACGGAAAAATGTGCGGTCCTTCACGCAAGGTCAGACCCACGCGTACGCACAAAAACGGGTGAAATGAGAACCGTCGGCAAATGCAAGAAACACGCAAACGTGTGTGAAAGAGTGTAAAACTAGACTGTTGTGTGAAAGAAATGCCAATACTGTCTCTCATAAATAACACAAACACCTGTTTCATCGATCGGCAGCGTAAAACAAACAAATACAAATTAACACATTTTCAAAAAGAAAAGTGAAATATGTTCTGTAATAATATCGGTTCATCCTCAAAACACAGCTGTTGCTTGTCAGATGCAATCAGACGGACGGTAATAAAACGCCATGATGCCGTCACAATGCGTAATGACGCTGATGGCTGATCTTGCGCTCTTAGAAGATGTGGCAAATGGAAGGATTGGCGCTGTAGTGCAGCGCACCGTCGGCCTGTTTAAGGGCAGATGGCGCTGCCTCGACTGCGCTGGAGGGAGGTTATTGTTTACTCCTGAAAAGGTGTGCAACATCGTGCTGCATGTCCCTGTCGAAGTGTCCCTGAGCAAGACACGTGTACCCCTAATTGCTCTCCGGGCATAATGTAATGTTTAACCACGGATAAAAAATGCTTTGGATAAAAGTGCCGGTGGGGGACTCCCACTTGGTTTATGAGACAAACTGATGACGGGATGAATCTGGTCGGCTACAGTCTTTTTTGCCCGTTCCGGATTCTGGATGCAACTCTGATCAAGGGATTTCACAGCTGCCACACGGACCGACCCTCCACGGGTGCTGGGCCCACTGGGGCTTCCTGGCCAGACTCCTTTCCCTCTCTTCCATCCGAGGCTTCTGACGTTGGGGAGGATGAAAACCAGCCATATTCGGTCTGATTACTGAGAGCACATTCTGCTGCACCACACAGCTATGAGCCTGAAGCCCCCCCGCCACCCCGACCCACCTGTCACTCTCACTTTTGAAACCTTTTGGTTTGCTACTGCATACACATTTAACTTAACTGGTGGAGTGTGTCGTTGTTTTCAAAATTGATTTGTTCTCAGGCAGGTGTGAATATACGAAATGCCTGTTTATCCTTTCAGTCATTACATTACAGGTCATTTAGCAGACGCTTCTATCCAAAGCGACTTACATTACACTTTAAACCCATGGATTTTTCACATTTTTGTGGTTTAGGGGTAAGGTGTCTTGCTCTCAGGGACACTTCGACATGAAAAATGGGGCAGCCTGGACTCGAACCACCAACCTTGTGCTTCCCAGCACACCTTCTCTAACCCCTGCGCCACAACGACCACATGTGTTACATAAAGGAGCAAAGGAAGCTGACTGCTAAAACTCAAGTGAAGGTGATCACGGCCTTAAGGTAGGAAATCAGTGGGGTTTGTGGAGGTACATAGGAGCCGGTCGTAGTTTCAGCCAATCCCTCAGCTGAATGTATTGATGACACATTGATGTAAGATTTTTTAGAAATCCCAAGACATCACATTACATGTCATTTAGCTGACGCTTTTATCCAAAGCGACTTACAATAAGTGCATTCAAGCATAGGGTACAAACTCAGGAGAACAAGAAAGTGCAATTTCCTCAAATAAGCAAATTTACAATTTGCTATAGATGAGTGTCGTTATAAGTACAAGTGTAAGTGTAAGTGCTCCAGTTAGTTAGTGTGTTAGTGGAGGTAGAGTCTGAAGAGGTGTGTCTTTAGTCTGAAGATGTGAAGGCTCTCTGTGGTCCTGATGTCTTCAGAGACCTCCTTCCACCATTTAGGAGCAGGACAGCAAAGAGTGGAGATCTAGTCGAGTGTTTTGCTCTCAGTGAGGAGGAACAAGCAGTTTATCACGTGCAGAGCGGAGAGGTCAGAGGTCGGGATGTCGACTAGACCCGATCCATTCACAGCACAGTACCAAAGTTTTGGTACTGTGCTGTGCGGACTGGTTTTGTTGGGACAGAGAGGCTGAGGGGACTGGTTGTGGTGGGACAGAGAGGCTGAGTGGACTGGTTGCGGTGGAACAGAGAGGCTGAGTGGACTGGTTGTGGTGGGATAGAGAGGCTGAGTGGACTGGTTGTGGTGGGACAGAGAGGCTGAGGGGACTGGTTGTGGTGGGACAGAGAGGCTGAGTGGACTGGTTGCGGTGGGACAGAGAGGCTGAGGGGACTGGTTGTGGTGGGACAGAGAGGCTGAGTGGACTGGTTGCGGTGGGACAGAGAGGCTGAGTGGACTGGTTGTGGTGGGATAGAGAGGCTGAGTGGACTGGTTGTGGTGGGACAGAGAGGCTGAGGGGACTGGTTGTGGTGGGACAGAGAGGCTGAGTGGACTGGTTGTGGTGGGACAGAGAGGCTGAGTGGACTGGTTGTGGTGTCAGGAGGAGCCTGGACGGATGCTTAACGGGACCCTCCTGAAGGACCTGGGGACTTTGCACCTGCTGAACACAGAACTGGATTTTGTCCCTTCATGCAGCCAGATTCTCCGGTTTGGTACTTCACACCTCCAAGCAGGGCCGAGCAACTCCTTCATCCAAGTAAAACACTATTACACCGTGGAATAAACACGAATCAAAGACTTCATTTGGTTTCATTTCATGTATTTAGAAGCATGAAACTAGGATGTGATATGAACAATACACAGGCTTTTCATTGTCAATTCTCCTCCCTAGGATTCGAGGGGGTGAAAGCAGGTTGCAGCTCCTGTGACACTCTTTGTGGGGCAGGGCGCTTAGGAGCCGGGATGAACCATCCTTCATGACCATAGGTGGCGGCAGGAATGAAGATTGACCCGTAGATCGAGAGCTTTGCCCTGTGGCTCAGCTGTCTTTTGTTACAACGCTACAAATAGACCAGATCAAGCAAAGGCAAAGAAAAAGGTTTGATTTCCTCTCCAGACCGTTAATAAGACAAATGTGATCCCGCTGTTGTAATCTTGAAGAAGTGATGTACAGATGCTGTATCTGGTAGAGGCAGCGATCTGTCAATCACAAGGCGCCTGGCTGTAAAGCAGCTATTTGACTCTAAATGGACCATCATTCATTACATTGACATCATGCTGTACTGAAGATAACTAGCAGCTACGTGGTCCTGAGGCGACGGGAGACGCACGTTAGTGACGTCAGAGTGCAGCGGCCAAACTACAATCTCGCCAAAGATGGAGCACGAAGAAGCCTCTTAGATGCGAGTCATACAGACAACATAAACAACCAGGTTCAAAGCATTACTTTATTAACAAGGCTGCAACAGTTAACAGTTACTTACATGATCTGCGTTTCTGGGCTCATGACGGTTCTCACGAACGGCCCAGTGGGTCACTGGTTGAATATTGCCGCTGCAAGAAGTTGTGGAACGGAATTTTTCTTTTCCTTTTGTAAAGCTAGGTGCAGTGTTCCTATGCTAAAGGCGCTAAGTAAAGAAGCTACCGCATAAGAGAATTCACGACAATTCATTTCACTCAGTTAGGGAACCTTCCTAAACAAAAAGGACTATTCCAATTCAAGCCGTGGTCTTCTGTGCAGCAAGAGAAGTCACTAGAGATGCAAGTATTTATAAATAATGTACCAAAGTGTCCGTTGGGATTGCGTTACATTGAGAAAATATAATGATAAATGTCACGCAGACAAAGAGATTTGATGTCCAGTTCGTTGCTTCAAGCTTGACCATCTGCATGCAGACCCTCGGATCGCCAATGAGAGGCGCTTGAGAGCCTCAACACGGCTGGCCCCTGTTCCTCTCCCAGCCCGTTCTGGGCACGGCGTTCACCTCGTACCTGGCGGGCTGGAGGACCACTCCAAACTTTCCCTCCAGACTGGGCAGGGACTGGTCCGGTGGGACGGAGAGGGTGAAGCGCTGTAGGATCCACGACAAGAAGAGGAAGAGCTCCATCTTGGCCAAGGCCTCGCCCAGACACACCCTTACCCCGGCACCAAACGGCAGGTAGCTGGACGACGGGATGACCAGGCCTGTGCCGTCACTGTCCAAGAACCGACCTGTACGGGAACAGCACCGAATAAGAATCAAGACACGCAAGCAAAACCAGAACCGACGACGGTCATGGGACTGCTAAATGCAGGATGTGCTGCTTGGAGGACCATGGCAAACTGGTAGAGAGGCCCCAGGGTAGACCCAGAAGAGCCTCGTCCCAGGAAGAGCTAAAAGGTGTGTGGGACGGATGGACCCTGATCACTTGTATTTGGTCCATTGCATCATCATGAATCCATATTCATAAAAAGGATTTCATTGGCTAAAAAGGCAGCTGGTCTCACCAGGGTCAAAGAGCTCTGGGTTTTTCCATTCCTTCTCATCGTGGTGGAGGGACCACAGGTTGATGATGACTCGCGTTCCTTTCTTCACTGCAAAGTCCCCGAGGCTACAGAGGAGCACACGCACAGGATGCTTCGTGTGGCTCTGCGTGTAACAAACATCGCCGTCATGTGTCACGTGTGTGAGTGTACCTAGTGTCACTGAGGGCCACATGGGGGATGAGCAAAGGGGCCACGGGGCGGATCCGTAACACCTCCCTGATGGTTGCCTCCAGGTAGGGCAGACTGCCTCTGTCGCTGAGCTGGGGACACCTGTCCCCCCCGACCTTGCTGTCCAGCTCCTCCTGGATACGCCTCTGCACCTAAATGCACATACGAACAGAGAGAAGCAACAATGCACACTGAGATGATGGAAATGTCTCCTTCTCATTATCATGAGCCAGAACAGCGTGACTGAACATCAGGGCCTAGTGGACCCCAAAGGTACTCGGGTCAAGGAACGCCGTGAGTAGTGACACCAATTTAAATGCCGTGTGGATCCTGCTGTTGTTGCATTGTTCTTGTGGTCAGAAGTCCGTTCAAAAATCCAGGATAACACAAGAGCGTCCCCACCCGCTCACAAAGCCCTGGTGCACACACACACACACACACACACACACACACACAGGCATGCGGCTCCAGGCGTACCTGCGGGTGATGGATGAGGTAGGCGATGGCCCACTTGAGCACGGTGGTGGTGGTCTCCACTCCGGCGCCGAAGATGTCCCCCACGGTCATGAGGAGGTGGTCGTCGCTCAGGCCCACCGACCCCGGCGTGATCTCTGCCGTGTTGTTGTTCTCGGCGCTGCGCTTGGCTCTCAGCAGAGCGTCCAGCAGGTCCCGCTGCACGTGGTCACTGTAGTCTGCCTGGGGGGGGAAATGAGCGTGCTAACCAGCTAGCCCGTCCTGCCATAACACCCCTTCACACTGTAGCATCCAGTCGTCCTCAGTCCAACATGCGAGGACAGAGGACAAGTGGAGCTCGTCGATGCCATTGAAGGTATCTTTCTATTGGAGCAAAGCTCCTTCACATCTTAATCTTTGCAGTGTTTGTCACCGCTGTGGGAACATTAAAAGCAAGAGGCCGGCAGTACCTTGTGTTCATCATATTTCTTCTGTAGAAGTTTGTCTCGGATTGCAACACACTGCTTCAGGAGCTGCAGGTCCGCGTTAGGAAAGATCTGTGACACAGAGGAACACGGCATGTAGACATTTATATCAGCAATCATTTATTATCAAAATATACGGACGACATACAAGGAATCTGATTGGTGCATAACAGCAGACAGTAAGACGCTGGACAACAAGACAGATAAGACGACATAGTGCAAGAGGAATACAATACAATGCTATGGGTTATATATATATATATATATATATATATATATATATATATATATACACACCGCCATGAAGCCACTAGTCAACAACAACGGGAGAAAACTGTTTCTTATGACCCATCGGGTCCTTCAGACAGCGGCTAACTAGCGCTTTTACTGTTCCACAGCAAACGTTGACACTACTGCATTATTAATGACATTATTAAACACTATGGGACTCATTCACGCTGCAGAGTGATGCTAAACCTTCCAGGGCTTGTTTTGTCGCCTACCTGCAACCAGGGGAAGATGTCCACCAAGCTGTCCTTCGCCACCGTGTCCACGATGCCCTGGCTGTAAAGCAGCATGGCCTCGAACTCCGGGTCCCCCCGGCGGTACGACGAGTGGAAGCAGAGCGAGCAGATGACGTTGGTGACGGCCCGGGTCAGCTCGGGAGACAGATCCAGGGCCTGTCCGGCTGCCGCCGCCTCAGACAGGACGCCGCACAGAGACTGGGCCTGGACGTGGACTGAGCGGGGCAGTGGAAACAAATGCTCATCGGCACGACCACGTCTATTCCCTGGATGCTGAGCATCGATACACATTGTGTGTCTGTGTCTGTGTGACATGTTAACACACATCAGGAAGATGGGTCTTTTCCTTCCTTTTATATTTCCAATGTATCGAGAAGCAGATCCACGCTTTATACTTTATAGTGCTTCTTAATTCTCTGGTTTCTGGCGTGGCTTAGCTTACTTTTATGCATTTAAAGAGAGAAGCTCGTGTTCACAAGCGTCGATTGAACGTGCCTCGTGCACGGATGTTACAAATTACAATCCCCCTTTAAGCAAAACAACATGTAGATCTGATGTTTTAGGATCAATCACAACACTAGAGGAATGGAGACTTTTTATTGGTTTGTTGTTCATTGTTATGAGCACAAACTATGCTATTTGAATCAGCTTGGACGTCGTATGAACCAATATCACTTTTTATTTAGTGAGAAAATAATTAGTAGATCAATGGATAAAGAAATGAAGAGTTTGTTTCTGAATTTTTGTGCATGAGCATTTTTTTGTTTGATCATTGGATTAGATGTTCCAGTTATGTTCCCCTTTTTCAATCAGTCAATTCATTGAGATGAGAGACCCAGACCAATAAAGCACCTACGTGGTGAAGTACCAGTGGAGGGAAGCGTATAGAATCTACTTACATCAGATCAGAATGGAGGAAACTGTACTCACTGATCTTCTCAATGGACGAGGAGCCCTCTCCAAACATGCACAGAGCTCCATGGACGATCTTCCTGTGGAACTTCCATGTGGCACTGTAGTCTCCAAACGCGATGTCTTTCCCATCTCTGGTCAGAACGTCTGTGGTAACCTTCATCACACGTGGACAAGAGACACATGAATAGAGATGAAAAGGGAGAAGAAGTGGAAGAAGAAGACAAAGAAGGAGTAGAAAAAAAGAGAAGAAGACCCAGATTGAGGAGAACAGGGAGAAGAGGGAGGAGAAGAAGAAGAAGTGTACCCACCGTTCTTGGTCTTCCTGCAAATATCTTCCCCTTCCTCAGCAGGACTTGCTTGGCGTGCACGTGCTGGTTGACTACGATGACGCGGTGGGAGCCCATCATCAGCGAGTACGTCGGCCCGTATTTCCCCTGCAGGTCTTTGAAGAGCACATGAGGAGCGTGCGGGCTCCGCAAACTCAGCAGGCTGCCGATGAGCGGGAGGGCTGGGAGGCGGGGGGGCTCCCGGGGGCCATGCGCCAATACCCCGAGATTCAACTGCAGCAGCAACAGAGCCAGCGCCACGGCAAACAGCACACACAGACACAGGAACCAAGTCATGTCCACCGCAACGGGACCCGGGAGCAGGGTCTGATCCAGAGGAGGCCGAGCAGAGAGGAGCTCTGCAGGAAGGCCCTGAGCGGCTGCGGGGCCGCACATTTATGCAGCTCCTTCAATGCCAAATCCTTGACACGCCGTGTTTAAGGCTGGGCCAATTTAAACAAGATAAGATGATTCATAAATCCTCACCATGACGGCACATCAAATGAACGTGAATGTGGAAGTTACATCTGTTGGAAAGTGCATTACTGGATTGAAGTAGTTTGGAGGAATTTGTACTTTAGTTTTACATTTACTGCCCCCTCATCTTTCCACTCCACTGCGAATCTCACTGCTCTTGATCCTTTTGCAGATAAACGTGCCACGCACAAAACTTCTGTGCATAAAATATGATGTACTGGTATGCAACTATTAATAAAGAAATAAAATACAATAGGATAAACAATTATGCAACAGCATAAAAAGACACTTCTGAGTGCTTCACTTATGAAAGTTTATGCCATTTTACGGATTACACCTGTGAATTTGAAGGATGCTTCAAGTAAACGTTGACCGCATTTGTTCTATTTCTACTTTAGTGACTAGAAGGAGTCAAACTGACGACTCACAATGTTTATCAAACCCATCTGATAATGAAATACAAAGCAAAGTCCATCCACCAAACGAATTACGTTGGACACAATAAAGGGCGAAGCGCCGCTCTTGTTTTTGACCCTAGCCGCGCACCATCCGTCACTAACCGGAACATGGCGTCAGCGGACTCGCAGCCGCGGTTTGGCCAGTCTGTCAAAGGGCTGCTATCCGACAAAGTGGGCTCCTGTGGCGGGGACGTCATCGCGCTGACACGCCAAGTGCTGAAGGGATCTCGCAGCCAGGAGGTAAATAGATACGAGTGGTTTAATCACGACAAATGTGTTGATCGCTTCTCGCTAGCTCCATTGGGCTAACAATACACAGAGAGGAAACGGAAACGACGTTTGGACTTCAAAATAAGAGCACGATTGCATCACTGCTCAACATAGTCGCCTTTGATTCCATCGTGAGGGATTTCATTAAGACATTGTTGTTCAATTAATACTGTTAATGCAGGCTAGCACTATTCTATCATGTACTTTTGTCTACAGCTGAAATGTATTCTGAACATATCTGGACCATTGGTAGAATATTCATACAGACCGACACCATCTTCCCAACATTACATTACATGCAAAGCGACTTTCAATAAGTGCATTTCAACCATGAGGATGAAACCCAGAAGAACAAAGTGCAATTTCATCAAATGAGCCGAAAGTACTGCTTTATAGATTTAAAGTTAAACTAACAATTTGTCCATTAATTGAGTTAACGATTTTGTGGAAATTAAAATAAAAGTTTTGCTTTTTATTGTTGAAAACAAGCCAATGCCCAATGATCACTATGGTCTCTTCCAGCTTCTTGGTCAAGCGGCACGAAATATGGTCATCCAGGAGGACGCCATCCTGCACTCGGAGGACGTAAGTATCCAGATGTAGCCATGAGGACAAAGTGGTAGAAACGCTGTTCGGTACCACAAAGTAAAGAGTGAAATGAAAACCTCTCCGAGTGATTCCCTCTATCTTGGATGAACCAAAGGACTGTAGCGGCTCCAAAGTGGCACAATTCAACACCGTTGTCATCTGTTTTTCAGAGTCTGAGAAAAATGTCCATTATCACCACACATTTACAATACCAGTGAGTATCAAGCAGCTGTTTGTGATCACAAACTATTCAAAATGTTCTTAAATTGCAAGTGAACGCTAAGAGCGTCCGTGTGTCTCTGTCCGCGTGTGTGTCCCCAAGGCAGGAGGCCATCCAGAAGAAGTAAGTCTAAACACCCCATTGTTTATTCTCCGGGAGAAACCGCTGACATCACTGTCTCAGTAGAAAGCCATAACACGCACCGATGACGTGCACTGACTCCTCTGCATCCTCCAGTGTGGAGCACTCCAAAAACCTGCAGGACCAGCTGAGGCACCTGCTGAAGTGACGGAGCAGCCGGAGGACCCGGGCCCCCACCGCGTCAGCGGGAGGGTTTAAAGTCAGACCTCCGGAAGCTGCTGGGTCACGCGCTGCTACGTGTGAAGCACTGCTGGGGGGCCATGGACAGGGTGCACAGCGCCAGAGTGAAGCTCTCTGATTTATAATCCAACGGGGTCAGTGCAGCGGACCCCCAGCCTCCAGCCCCCTCAGCAAAACACCGCTGCCATTCAGTTCAGTAGTCGTGCGACTGATGTACAGATTAGGTGACGGCTTGAAATGTCTTCGAGTAAAACGATTGAATGAGGCGCGTTGAAATGTTTTGGAGTGCTTTAACTTGGACCACATCGTTGATTATTGGTGGGAGTTTTTAGGAGGAAACCAAACGTAATCGCGTGCGACCGTAGAAAACAAGAGTTTTCATTCTGGGATTTTCAATTTGTCGAAGTGGTCTAAAGTTCTGATGCTGCGTGGACCCGAATATTGGAGAAGACTGAGGAGACGTTGACCCAAGCAGATGATCAGTCATGTGAGCTGGAGGTTGATTTGCTGGTTTTATGACAATAAAAACACTCACATTTCAAGTGTAGCGTGTTGCTGTGAGCTTTTGTGATTCTGTATTTCACAATGTGCATAAAAGTATGTGGAATATCTCTGCAATACGTTTCCAAACCTTTCCTGGGTTGAAGGAAATCTTTTGAATTGAGTTGTATTATAGATTTAATTTGTTTTCTGTGTCATCTTGCATCGTAGAACTAGAAAAAGGACATTGCTGCTAAAGATGTATAACCGTAAAGGGGTCGACTGATGGCCTTTACTAGAGGTGAGGCGCAAAGAGACATAAAGACCATTAAGAGCATCGATTCAAACTATAAACAAGCATAAAAGTTGAATCAAATCAACCGTAAAAAGGCTCCACTTGGATGCGGTTTAGTTGGACGGCAGCAAACAAAAGTCTTCAGTCTTAATTTGGAGCAGCTGAGCGTCTCGGCAGCTTTCTGAGCGTCTCGTGAGTTTGTTCCACGTGTTGGAGCAGAAGATCCGGAGCTGCTCCTCCGTTTGGTTCTTTGCATGACGTCTTTACCCTGCAAGGAGAACCGACCTTTCCCGTCCCAAACGCACCACGTGACCTGCTGTTCGCAGGCGGGGTCTTTATTTGTTCTGAGGTGATTGTGGCTCACAGACTCCTGGCGCCCTGCTTCGTTATCTGCTGCTTTCTGAGGCTTCTGTGTGTCTTCCATCGCGTGTCGGAGAGGACGGAGATGTCCTCACTCTTTTGATTAGGCTCAAACGATTTACTGGGGGAGGTTTTATGAGGCAAGACGTCCTTGTGTCCAAGGATGGAGCGGATGTGCGCTGCAGGGGGTCGTCTCAGGACAAACACCTGTCCATTGCAAATAAACCCGTCTCAAAGGAAGCGTTTCCTCTTCTGACATTTAGAATACGGCTCGTATTTATCGAACGCTGTCGCTGCAGGACAAACGCATTCAGGCTACTCAGCTCCCACAACGCGTCTTCATCAGACACATTTCAGAGTATCACCAACGCGCCGTGTCATGCAGGCTGGGTGGAAGTTTAAAGGAACCTTGTTAGTGCGAAGAGGCTGAATGCTGCTTAGCGGCCGTAGTCCCTGTTTCTCCCCACTTCCACGTCGGTATCACCAAACCCCCCCAGTTCCTCCCCCCTCTCCCTCGGCGGTGTCGTTCCTCATTTATCCCAACGACGTGTGGCTGTTGACCATATTCTAATCTCCGGCGTGATAAAGAAAGTTTGTATTCCAAAACATCGTCATGAGTAATGGAGCGGGGACGTTTCACGGTGCTGATCTATTGACCCCCAACGTGTCTTCGGTCCACACGCGTGTCTCACAGCTGCGAAGGCATGAAGGCAGCGTGCCAACGAGCAGAACATTTAAACCCACATCAGAGAATGTTCCCCCACAAACGAGCGCTTCTTTGGCTGCATCCTCGGCTCCGACCCGCGATAAGGAGCAACGAGACGCCGCTATCAGCGGCCCCCAAGGCCCAACAGCTGCTGCGTCCCCGAGGACGGGTCTCTCAGCGCTGCACGTGCTGCACGTGCTGCACGCCACCGCGCGCGCCGGTCCCGATGATGATGACGACGGGCCGGCGTCCATCGCTTGTTTGTTTACCGGATCCCCATCAGCTGACGCCTCGGCTAATCTGCCCGGCGTCAACATCCACAACGTGACGTGAAACACAAGCAGCGCGGTCAGATCCAACGGGGGGGCGATGGTCCGCCAGCAGCGGGTCACGGGGTCACTTGGAGACGTGTCTGGAGCAAGACGAAGGCAATTTAGGAGGAAAAATGACAAATATTACAGACTTTTTCAAATATGTGGTTGAAAACTCTTCTGGACTTGGGAGGCGGCAGCTGAGAGAACGATCCCAGCCGGACGTCAGGTCATCTTTCATTAACAATCAGAGATGTACGTAAGCACCAGCTGCTCTTCTCGTGCTTTAAATAGTTCTGGACTCGTCCTTGAGAGCCGGAGCGCTGAGGTTCAGTTATTGCCGATGGGCTTCGTCACTGTGAAAGTCCTCGCTCATCACGTGTCTTGCTGTCTTGTTTGATCGGCGGGGAGGATTGTGTGCGTCGCTGTGCGTCTTCGTCCTTGTGGCCAGCCGGTCTCTCCGGAGCTGCAGCGTCGGTCCGCGTCCAGCCCCCCGTCATTAGACCTTGAGTGTAAATGATGTTTCCCTCCCACAGCAGCGTCTTATCAGGGGATGCAGGTCCAGGGACAGCGGCTCCTCACCTCTCCTCCTCCGGCAGATTAAAACCTTGTGTCCGTGCTTCCCAGACAGGCAGCGGAGGCCTTTCACAAGCGTTTCATGGAGCCAGAGGAAGGTGGTGCTCCACCTCCGGCCCCCGGAGCCGCTGCTCCTCCTCAGCTCATCCAGGTGGAGCAGCAGAGCTGCTTCGACTGCATCTTAAAACAGGATGACTTTTGCTATGAAGATTCCAACATCATTGACAAACCAAGAAATAAAAAGACACACAAAAGCATGTGTAGTTAAATTCCTCCTCATATAAGAATAATAAACTGTTTCTCTCTCCCCTGTTAAGCCAGATATTCAATGTGTGCTGAATTATTGGCTGTTTCTTTATGCAAAATAGATATTGGGGTTTGAAATGAATTTAAGCTGCTTCATTTTGAGGTTTTATCAAACTCAGGTGTTTTTTTTTACGTTAAGCGGGACGTACAGAGTGTTGAGACTACACAAAGAACAAGTATCTGCTTTACCTGTCTGTATTGTATTTGGATCAGCGTCCCAGAAAGGTTAATTAATTAACATTCGTGTTGTGGGGGGATACAGGTATTCAGATGGGAATTGGGGAAAGTTAATACGTCTATTACAGTCTACTAATAGTATCTAATACATTGTTATGCTACAGGCTCCTCCACCACCTCAACCCCTGATACACTTTCCATATTCAATAAAGTATATTCAGGCAGAAAAGGTTTCATTGATGAATGAATTCAAGACGCGGTCGACTGTGTGCAGATTTAGCAGAGGCCCGTTGTAAACATCTTGCAGGTGCTTTCCCGGTGGTCAGTGTTCATCGCGCAGCAGCAGGGGGACACTGTCCAACACCACAGCCACAAACAATAATTCAACACACAAACGAAAATCCAAAGAGATGAATCAGAGGGAAGCACACTGCTAAGGCTCCTTTTCTTAATGCATCACTGCGTGTTACTGACGGACGTTCGTGCAAACGGGAGGAACCAGCGGGGGAACCACGCGGACCTCAGGGACAGATAGGGACTCTGCGCCGCTCCGGCTGGTGGCGACACTGCTCCCGCAGAGCCGGAGGAAGCAGCAGCAGCAGCAGCAGCAGAAGAAGAAGAAGCGGGAGCGCGCGACCCCGTGAGTAGTGTTGTTGTCCCGCTGGCGTCAACAAGTAAACAGCGGCTTTAGTCGAACACCGGGCGCGCTTGTCTTGTACGCCGCGTTCCAAGCGCGGCACGGAGCGGCGGAAGGAGCGTTAGCTCGGCGGCTATAAGCTAGCAGCCGGAAAACGGCGCTAACATTAGCGCGCGAGGCTCCGCTGGCCCCACGTGACACGCGCCGCCCGCTGCCGCGACGCGCATCACAGCTGTAAGCGCTGTTTGCACATCTGTGCTTGATACTGTTTGATAGTGTTTCTACACTCCTTACTTCCCCCAGTTTGTTTTGGTCAGTATATTATGAGTAGACTGGTTAGATGAAATATAATGTTGGTTCCTCTATATAACATAATACTTCCTAGACATAGACATAATCGTTCCCGGTAGCGGAATGACTGTGTGTGTGTGTGTGGTTCTTGGTTTAACAACTGGCTCTGTTTCTTTCTAGAATTGTTACGGTTCAAGATGACAACTTCATGGAGCGACCGTCTGCAGAATTATGCCGACATGCCAGCCAACATGGACGGCGTGGTCATGAAGAAGTACCGCCGCGAAGCTTCCCACAGGTACGCGCTAGAAACACAAATAGGGAGAACATTAGATGTGGATCTCTGCATAAGTTGTAGATGTTCTCGCCCTACTAAGTAGAAACGAAACGAAAGTCATTTTGGTCAGTTTGTTTATTATGAAAATAAATGTGCAACATCGCAAGCCGATTGAAACTGGGGAGGATTACGGCTGCATCGTCAGTCGGTCACAGTCCAGAAAACAGCGCGTGACAATGACCTCTTGACCTTGAGTTAGGCTCACAGAGTGAGCTGTGTCACCTGCACCGCTCGCTGCTTCCTGGGGCGAGGTGCCAGCTAACAAAAGCATAACTTTCTTCACAGATCTATGCATTTGGTTTCAATCACAATGGACGCACACAGTGTGGAATACGGGGCGGCCACACGTCATGTGACATGAGACGGCAGATCTTTATTGTAAATGAATCATCACTTCAGTGGAGGAGCTTCGTCCGACGGAACGTTTGACGTCATCCAGTTTAAAGTTCAGACAAATCGAGGGGAGCTACTGGCAGATCTAAACTGCTGGAAATCCATTTATCTTTGCTCAGCTTAGTCGGTCGGTGTAAATGACCTGAATTACTGCGATGTGATGGTCATCATGGATGAATAGAAGAAGGGCCCCGTGTTATTCCTGTCCAACACGGTAACACAGAGCCGTGTAGCATGAGATCAGTGGTAACGCTGCGTGTATTCTCTGTTACAAAGCTTTCGGGATCTGGCTCAAAACCATCCTGCACTGAGGTACGCCATCTTTTTGTTGTTAAACGCGACCCGCGGACTAAATGACTCTTTTGTCGTGTGCATGATGTGAACTGGTCCTCCCGTGGTTGTCCCTCCATGCTTACCTTTATGTGTGGCTCCCTGTGGAGCAGCAGTCATTGTCCTTCACTCCTCCAGCTTTCCTTCAGTGCTCCTTTCTCACTGTAAATCCTCTCTCACGTCATCGGGATGGAACGGACAGTGTGCAGAGGGACAGATCACGCGTTCTATGGTCTGAATTGTTCCACCCGGTGAGTTTTACTGTGAGTTGCTGCTGAGAACCCGTCGCACAAACGTTGCTGTTCTAGCACGTTGGTAGAGGGCGTAGGGGTCGTCCTCCACCCTCCAAGCTGCATGCTGCCAAAAGGAGCGCGTTGGAATGCGTCCGCCGGCGTTTGGAACCTCGGGGACGTCCTGGCCGCCACGGGCAGTGTGGAGCCAGCACGAGGACTCAAACCAGCTCACTTTTTTGAAACCGTTTCATCCTTGGTCCTTTTGTTCCTCCCACGTGCTGCGGTTCACCAGGAGACTTCTGGCTTCGATCGTCTCCTTAGATGAACTAATGTGGCGGCGAGAGTGAAATCTACCACGCGGCCCTCGAGTCCGACCGGCAGCTGACTGGGAGTCATTTAAAATGTCCTCATATGTGACGCATGCCAGACACCGTCCGTCGTCCACAGCGCTGCTGTTGCGTAACTGGGGGAAGTAATGCTGCCGTCACCGTAGTGTAGAGAACAGTTCCCTGCTGCACACACTGCAGACGCCTCTGAAGACTTCCAAAGCAAACTGAAACTGGCCTCCTAGCTGCACCTGATCAAGTGGCACCTGAGTGTGTATGTTTATTTAAAAGGTTGTTGTCATAAAAATGGAGGCAATCACTGTGCAGGTGAGGGTGTTCCCTGTGTGTGTGATCGGTGAGTTAAACCGTGTTCTGTCCTCGCAGAGTGTTTGTCAACCGAAGCTTGGCCATGGAGAAGATCAAGTGTTTTGGCTTTGATATGGATTACACGCTGGCAGGTGAGTGTGCAGCCCGTGGACCAGGTGGTGTTACCTACGTGTCTGTAATAAGACAGACCTGTCGACCTCTGGGGACGGCTTTGAATGATGAATATGTTGTTGGCGAAAGACATGGCGGCGCTGTGCCGACGAACTAACCCGGCGTGCGGCCTCGTCGTCCCTCTAGTGTACAAGTCCCCTGAGTACGAGTCGATGGGCTTCGACCTGACGGTGGAGCGCCTGGTGTCCATCGGTTACCCGAAGGAGCTGCTCAACTTCGTCTACGACCCGTCCTTCCCCACCAGGCCGGTGCACGTGTCCACCCTGTCCCTTCAAACGGACGCGTTGTCCTCTCTGTCTCTGACACTGTCCGTCCTTCTCAGGGGTCTGGTGTTTGACTCAACGTACGGCAACCTGCTCAAGGTGGACGCTTACGGCAACATCCTGGTGTGTGTGCACGGATTCAACTTCGTGAAGGGGTGAGTTCCATCGCAAATGGCTCAGCGAAGCCGACCAACGGGTTTCCAACTGTTTCCTTGTTCGCTTCGTTTCGACTTCAGCTGAGTAGCCATGAACACGCTGCAGCAGAGCTCTACAGGTATTTGGACACATCAAGATGTCTCACGTCAAGTCGCATCCAGCCTGTGAACCTCTGTGCTCTTACTGGGGGCGTCAGAAGGACCAAGGACCAGATGAATCCCCTGAATGCTCTCGTTGTGTGACTCCCTCTGTGTGTCCCGCTCACTCTGCACAGACCCGACACCCGAGAGACGTACCCCAACAAGTTCATTCAGCGCGGAGACACCGAGCGCTTCTACATCCTCAACACGCTCTTCAACCTGCCCGGTAGGAAACACCCGTAGGAGTTATGAACGAATTAAGAGCCGGGATGTAAACGGACACTTGGTGTCAAACCGTCTGCTTGGTGCTGCTATTGGTGGTCACGGCGCCGATGGACGCATGAACATCTGCAAGGCTCCACAGTACAAAGCAGTAGTTGATTATCAAATGGCAAAAATGTGGATAAATGCACTTTCAATTGCACCATTCATTGAAAACATATTTTTTATATCATATTTTAATACTAGATATACATATAGAAAAGCTTCTGCTGGAGCTGCTGTCTTTAATCAGGGTGAAAGGAAGTGGAGGAAATGACTCCAACAACCATATTAAAGAATGGAACGAGTGAAATAATAAAGTTCACTGGCTCTAAATGGGGTTAAATTGTCACATGAGAATAAAACCCGTCGTCATGTCAAACACAACTTGTTCTCTCTCGGATTCTGCTCTTATTTCTTCAGAAACTTACCTGTTCGCTTGCCTGGTCGACTTCTTCAGTAACTGCTCCAGATACACCAGGTACCGCAAGCAGAATGATGCCTGTCTGTCTCTGTCTCTGCCTGTCTGTCTGTCTGTCTGTCTCTGTCTGTCTGTCTGTCTGTCTTTGCCTGTCTGCCTGTCTCTGCCTCTGCCTGTCTGTCTTTGCCTGTTTGTCTCTGTCTGTCTGTCTTTGCCTGTCTGTCTGTCTCTGTGTCTGTCTGTCTCTGTCTGTCTGTCTCTGCCTGTCTGTCTCTGTCTTTGCCTGTCTGTCTCTGTCTGTCTTTGTCTGTCTGTCTGTCTGTCTGTCTGTCTCTGCCTGTCTGTCTCTGTCTTTGCCTGTCTGTCTCTGTCTTTGCCTGTCTGTCTCTGCCTGTCTGTCTCTGCCTGTCTTTGTCTGTCTGTCTGTCTGTCTGTCTGTCTCTGCCTGTCTGTCTCTGTCTTTGCCTGTCTGTCTCTGTCTCTGCCTGTCTGTCTCTCTCTTTGCTTGTCTTTGTCTGTCTGTCTGTCTGTCTCTGCCTGTCTGTCTCTGTATTTGCCTGTCTTTGTCTGCCTGTCTCTGCCTGTCTGTCTCTGTCTCTGCCTGTCTTTGTCTGCCTGTCTCTGCCTGTCTGTCTGTCTCTGTCTGCCTGTCTCTGCCTGTCTGTCTGTCTCTGTCTGCCTGTCTCTGCCTGTCTGTCTCTGTCTGTCTGTCTGTCTCTGATGTCTTAGTTCATAACAGATTGGACATCAGAACGTCGTTAAAACGGTGGATGACACATGACTTCTCTATGATTCCATCACGTTTTGAGTGTGAGCGTCACACTTGGTGGACGTTGTCTCACACAGCGGCTCCCTGCTGTCTCCCTCTTTTCACTGCTGTGTGAGATGGAGGTGATGGAGTCAACACCTTGTTCACGTCTCACTGACACCCAAACCCACCGCCAGCCAGCCCACATGTGGTCAGGTAGTCATGTCCCAGTGGGGGGGACGCTTAGTGCGGGGGCACAGTCAGTGCGGGGGACGCTCAGTGGGGGGGGACAGTCAGTGCAGGGGACGCTCAGTGGGGGGGGGACGCTCAGATGAGTTAAGCAGAGCTCTGATCGTTGAGGACGTCTCGTGCAGGATGTGGTTAATGGTGCCTCTGTTTCTGCAGCTGTGCGACCGGCTTCAAAGACGGGGACCTGTTCATGTCCTATCGGAGCATGTTCCAGGACGTCAGAGACGCCGTGGACTGGGTTCATTTCAAGGTACAACCGGGGACTTTTCTGCATGACAGATGTTTGCAGCTGCCGTCAAATCGAGTCCAGCTGTGATTCGTCGTCACAGGGCTCCTTGAAAGAGAAGACAGTTGAAAACCTGGAGAAGTACGTGGTGAAGGACGTGAGTGTCCGCGTGGTCTTTGTAGTCGGGGGACAACGGGGACAGCGCTCGTCTGTGGTGGTGAACCTCGTTGTTGACGTGTCTTTGTGTTTTCTCCACCAAGCCAAAGCTTCCTCTCCTCCTCAGCCGCATGAACGAAGTAGCCAAAGTGTTTCTGGCCACCAACAGTGACTACGGATACACAGAGGTGGGACACGGAGACGTCTCTGCTGTCATCAAATAATAGTGATGGTGGTAATAATATACATCAGATATGTGGCTTCAGGTAACAAAAAACATCTGATAAAACTTTCAGAAAATCATGACCTACCTGGTGGACTTCCCTCACGGCCCGAAGGTACCGCCAACGCCGCCACAGCGTCTCTCGTTTATCATCAATGAGATGAGGACACCATTGGACAACGTGTGTGTGTGTGTGTGTGTGTTATAGCCGGGGACCCCCCATCGGCCCTGGAAGTCCTACTTTGACCTTATCTTGGTGGACGCTCGCAAGCCCGTGTTCTTTGGAGAGGGAACGGTGCTGCGGCAGGTGGACACTGTGAGTGTGGACCTGTAGGTCCTTTCCACTGTGTGACTCCGTGGTTGACGCGAGGGTTTGTTGCAGCTCACGGGCCGGCTGAAGATCGGCACGTACACGGGACCCCTGCAGCACGGCATCGTTTACTCTGGAGGTAAGTCAGGAACCGTCTCCACGCAACACCAGAACTCCGTGCGCTTCATCAGATGAGAAACAGAACGTCTCTGCATGTAAAGGGTCAAAATGATGACGTGGTGTCAGGTGACACCGTGAAAGACAGAAAGGATTATTATAATACGGCCGTCTGAGTGAGTCACTAAAGCGATGAGGTTCGAGAGGCTCTACTTCATAATGTGAGGTGTTGTCATGCAGCCCTCGGACTGTTACATTACTGTTTAATAACAGGCTTCTTTCTCTCTGTGGCAGGCTCCTCAGACATGGTGTGCGACCTGCTGGGCGCTAAAGGAAAGGACATCATCTACATTGGAGACCACATCTTCGGCGACATCCTCAAATCCAAGAAGCGGCGAGGCTGGAGGACGTTCCTGGTGGTCCCCGAGCTGGCCCAGGAGCTGCACGTGTGGACCGACCAGAGCGGTGAGGCTGCAGACGCTTTCACCCGCTGCCGCGCTCTGCCTGTTAAAGACCGGAGCGTTTCTAAATGTACTGAACGTGCAAATTGTTTTTCAGCCATATTTGAGGAGCTTCAGTCTCTGGAATGCTCGCTTGCAGAGCTCTACAAGTGAGTTCCCTCCTTCTTTGGTCGTCTGGTTTTTTTTTTGCAAGTAACTTGCTCCAATAAGCGGATGTGTTTGGGGGACGTTTGGTTTACCCGATGTGCGATGACTGAACTGCATCCATGTTTCCAGACCAGAGTAACGCAAGCGCATGGAGGAGGATTTATGTATTACTGCCCTTCTTACTCGAGTTGATTCCAGTACATGTATGTAACATGTTCGCTTCTCATTAAGCTGTATTAGGAAAGGGGGCGGGTCATTGATGAATGGGCCAATACAAACAGACTCTGAAAGGCTTTGTATGTAATCCGATGTCACATATATGACACGTATAAGAACTATACCCTAGAATAAAGGCACCGGGTCCTATAATAAAGGATGCCATGGTACCAGCCAGTCAAAGACAGGCGATGAAGCGTCTGCAGCATCACCGTTCACCGATGACTCAACTCAACGTGAACACACAGCATTGGATGTGACCAATCACACACTAGCTACACAACGCGTGAGCCATCGGATGCTGCGGCGGCGTCGCGCCCCCAACATCTCCTTCATGCAGCCGTGTGTCCTCGGGTGTGGGAGGGTAACGCCGCTCCGTCTGTCTCTGTCGTGGGCTTCGTCCTCAGGCACCTGGACAGCAGCAGCAACGAGAGGCCCGACATCAGCTCGCTGCAGGGACGCATCAAGGTGGGACTCTGACACGCGTGTCCGCCCCACAGCCAGTCAGACACGCCAGGCTGGATGTGACGCGACAACGTTACTCGTCTCTCACAGCGAGTCTCTTTGTCTTTTCCAGAAGGTGACGCATGACATGGACATGTGCTACGGCATGACGGGGAGCCTGTTCCGCAGCGGGTCCCGACAGACGCTGTTTGCCTCCCAGGTGATGCGCTACGCCGACCTGTACGCCGCCTCCTTCATCAACCTCCTCCACTACCCCTTCAGCTACCTGTTCAGGGCCGCGCACGTGCTGGTGAGCTCCTGCGCCTCATGCGCGCTCCCTGCTCCTCACGCGCCGTCTTCACGCACGGCCCTTCCTCCCCCCTCCAGATGCCCCACGAGTCGACAGTGGAGCACGCCCGCGTCGGCGCCGTCCACGCCGAGTGCCCGCTGGCCACGCGCGACCGCCGCCTCCAGGACGTCGAGTCCAAGCGGCAGCAGCTGACCAGGTCGCTCAGCGAAATCCAGCCGCCCCACTTCTTCCCTCAGGCCCCACAGGAGATCACGCACTGCCACGACGAGGACGATGACGAGGAGGAGGAGGAGGAGGAGGAGGAGGAGTAGGGGGAGCAGAGCAGGGGGGGGTCTGCAGATCAGGGTCACGCCCACCTTGTATTGTTTAAGGAGATCTTTGTTCTTTGCGTCCTGCCTGCTGATTGGTCGATCCCTTTGACGTAGAGAAGATTCTAAAAGGGACGCGTCACCCTGGAGACGCCCATAGCCTTTTTTGGGAGCATATTCCTTTTTGTTGTTGTCATTTCCTTTTAGAACGACATGAATACACAAAGAGAAGTGATTCTAAATGTCCGCCCGCCTCAACAGAGCTGGAGACGAGGTGTCCGGATCATCTCGTCTTTTACGGTTTGTGCTAAACAGCAGCTCATGCAGGGGCGGAGTTCTACTTTCAGTGATAAAAGGGTTCTTCTCCAGCAGAGAGCTTTGCAATGTCCGCCGCCGTGAGTCAACAGGAAGTCGCTACCAGCTTAGAGGAACGCCACCGCCTCAGAGGTCTCACCCTGAAGTCCCTCCTGTAACATCCTATGTCTTCATTACACGGTCTCAAAGGAGATATTACACCATTCATCTCACTTTGAGTTGACGCATGACAAATATTGTCTGCCTACAACACGGGGGCTGGAATGCTGATAGAAATACTTGATTTAAATGAAAATAAAGGTTTTATTGTGGTCGGGGCGGCGTGATGACAGCGCTCACATGTACCAACATGCACCGAATGCATTGACTTCATGTAAGACTTTTGGGTTGTGAACCGCATTTATAAATGTTTACTGAATAAATCAAGAGAGAAGTAGTCGTTTTCTCCCTGACCAGCAGAGTCGCCGCCCCCTGCTGGTCAGTAGGCAGAATCGTAGTTTTTAAAAGACAGAAAGCTCCAATAGCACGCAGAGAGGGATGGACGTAGCTACGCAACAGTTTGCATTACTATTATGTTACGGTTATTATGAATGAGATAATCAATTGTAATTATGGGAGTGGTCTGAATGGCTTCAATTCCACTAGATCCCCGTGAGTGTTTTTGTTGCTGCTGATGTTCATTGTCAAGCTGCAGTTACTGTGAAGGGATAAGTGGCCACTGAGGGTCACTGAGGGCCACTGAGGGCCACTGAGGGCCACTGAGGGCCACTGAGGGTCACTGAGGGTCACTGAGGGCCACTGAGGGCCACCGAGGGTCACTGAGGGTCACTGAGGGTCACTGAGGGTCACTGAGGGTCACTGAGGGCCACTGAGGGCCACTGAGAGTCACTGAGGGCCACTGAGAGTCACTGAGGGCCCAGCGGTTTCCCCGGCGATACTGTCACCGTAATCAGGGTGCAATCCTATTTCAGCGCTGATGTGGTTGTGTTTTTATTCTGTTCTGTCACTGCCTTGATATGAAGAAGACATATTATTGATCCCCTGAAAGTGTCACATTCACTGAAGGCTGATTCAATCACTGAAGGTTCTCGTGTTACTGATGACATTTGTTGAAGGTGCCGCACACCACACACACAACGCTGTGGGCTTCTGAAGGCCAACTGTAAAGTTGTAAAGTGAACAAAATGTACCAATGAACAATAGTTATGCATGTGCTGACGGTTTATTTGAAATGTTGCTTTAGTCTTGAAGACAGCAAAGCTGCAGTTTTGATGATTTGTAATACATTTTTTGGATCTGGTGTTGGTCTCCAAATTTCAAAAGAACAAAGAAAAACTAAATGATTAGAACCATGAATTAACTTTCTTTTTTTTTGTTTATTTCTCCAAATGACTTCTTGATTATAGCTTTGTATGTAAAGATAGATGCTCTCTAGCGTGCGCTGCTTTGGTGCTTTCATTTCGATGGATTGTTTTGTCATGGTGTAAATAAATGTGACTGCTCCTTGTGAGTTTTCTCTTGTCATTAAGTTCATAGCATTAATTTGATACGTGCATTGTATGTTGATTACGCAACATCTCGCCATGAACTATTCACCCCCCACTGTGAGGTTCGCTGCAGTAGCTGATTGCGTTGTGAGGGCCCCCCTGCAGCGAGCAGGTAAAGGTGCTGGAGACGAGTCCGCCGGCTCCCACTCAGTCAAGCAGCAATGGAGTCTGATGTAATAATCCATGTCTGCTCGGTGGCGTTTCTCATTGTGACATGAACTTTCAATGGCACGTTATTGACCAGCGGTTCCCAAACCTTTTCTGTCAGGGGCCCCTTTAGAAGACCCCCCCAGACCTCAAACTAAAAAATTGGGCCATTCCTTCTTTATATATCATAATGCAATTAGCTGAAAATAAACTGTATAGAAAAATGTGTTTTTATTTATAAAATAATTACATCTCACTTAAGTTTAATTTCATTTTGTAAAAATATTTGCAAGTAAATTTACAAATCTTAAAATTTGGCGACAGTGCAAAAACCAGAAGCTTTTCAAACCATTTTTTCAACGTCTCTCTCTCTCTCTCTCTCTCTCTCTCTCTGAGTGTGCGGAGCGTGAGGTGAATTGTTTGAATTGTGTTTTCTATCTGTTATTTCGTTTACTTCCGGTGTGGTTTCTGGTGTGTGTTGTGGGGTGAGTGCGTGGTGGTGCGTATGTGTGACTTTTGTCTCTTTCTGGGGTTTTTTTGTCTGTGTTTTGTAGCCGGTCGGCATGTCGGACCTCACGGCGTGAAGCTCGCGCCGGGCTTCGCGTGCTCCGTGGAGGACTGCGGTCTGGCCGTGGGGGGGGTTGGTGGGTCACAGGAGCGTGAAGTCCGCCGTGGTGGTCATTTTTGTGGACAGCGTGGAGAAGGCGCGCGAGGTGGTGGCGAGCGGCGTGGTGGTCCGCGGGCGCACGTGCCCGTCTTTCCGCTCGCGGTGCCGCCGTCAGGGTGACGGTGGCGAACGTTCCGCCGTTCGTCCCTGACGGAGCGCTGCTGGAGGAGCTGGTTAAACACGGGAAGGTGGTGTCCCCGCTTAAAAAGCTGTCCTCGGGCTGCAAGTCGCCTTTAATGAGGCACGTGGTGTCTCACAGGAGACAACTCCACATGGTCCTCACCAAACCCCAGGCCCTCCACCTGGTGATTAAGGCGAGGATCGAGGGGTTTGACTTCGCCATGTTCGCCACATCGGACGATGGGAGGTGTTTCCGTTGCGGTGGAGAGGGACACCTGGCGAGGGGTTGCCCGGAGAGGAACCCCTCGCCCTCTCCGCTGGATGTGGGGGCGAGTGTGGGAGGGGGTGAGGCCGAGCCGGTCGGTCAGGTGGATGAGGGGGTGACTGTAGGGACGGGTGAGGGGGTGAGTGTGGCGATGGGTGAGGCCCAGCCGGTCGGTCAGGTGGGTGAGGGGGTGACTGTGGGGATGGGTGAGGGGATGAGTGTGGGATTGGGTGAGGGCCGGCCAGGCGGTCAGGTGGGTGAGGGGGTGACTGTGGGGATGGGTGGGGGGGTGAGTGTGGGATTGGGTGGGGGCCAGCCGGTCGGTCAGGTGGGTGAGGGGGTGACTGTGGGATTGGGTGGGGGCCAGCCGGGCGATCAGGTGGATGAGGGGGTGACTGTGGGGATGGGTGGGGGGGTGAGTGTGGGATTGGGTGGGGGCCAGCCGGTCGGTCAGGTGGGTGAGGGGGTGACTGTGGGATTGGATGAGGGCCGGCCGGGCGATCAGGTGGATGAGGGGGTGACTGTGGGATTGGGTGGGGGCCAGCCGGGCGATCAGGTGGATGAGGGGGTGACTGTGGGGATGGGTGAGGGGGTGACTGTGGGATTGGGTGAGAGCCAGCCGGTCGGTCAGGTGGGTGAGGGGTCAGAGGGGATGAATGTCGGAGTGGATGGGGGGTTGAATGCAGCCCAGCGGGCAGGTGTGTGTGACCGAGTGAAAGAGGGGATGGGGGCACTTGGTAGTGGGGGAGCTGTTCGAGGTGGAACCTCGGACAGCGAGGAATATATGGAAGAGGGGGGGTGGACTTTAAGACCCCCCGCCTGAAGAGGAAGACGAGGGCCAACAGGGGAGGCTCTCGGGCAAAAGGGGGGGGGGGGGGCGCAGAGGAAAGGTGGGAGGTGGGGAGTCAGAGTCCTCTTCAGGGTGGGCCTCTGAAGACAGCGTCTCCTCAGGGGGGACGGTCACCAGCAGGCACGGGGTGGGGCGGATGAAATCGTTCCTGCTGGCCACCAAGAACCAGAGAGGAGTGGAGCTGGAGGACTACTTCTCCGACTTGGAGAAGTTCGCTCGCTCCGTTCAACACGGCTGCAGGAAGAAGGGTGCTGCAGACTACACCCAGCGGGAGGTCTTCCCACTACGGAAGATCAACCTCAAGATCACCAGGGATGGAGGAAATGGGGCTGAGTGAGGCGTCCGACCGGCGGAGGAGGATCCTGAGCGGGAAGACGGGCCAATGCCATAGTGACTAATGACTGAAATGACTGTAATGACTAATTGTTTTTTTATGTAAAATAAAGATTTTCTAAAAATCAAAAAAATCTCTCTCTCTCTCTCATATTGTAGGGTTTGCAATGACGCCACAACCCCCAGTTTGGGAACAACTGTTATGGACAAAGTGGTGTAAAGGACAATCAAAAGTTTTACACATTTTTTTATTTGGAGTAAATCCCCTTAAGGAATACAAATATATATAAATAACGTGTGTTATATTTCAATTTATGTATTTCTATTAATTTTGTTAAATAGGCATTTAAAACCAGCTAAGTGGAATGACATTTATTTATGTAAATATTTACAAATGAACCTGGAAGCATGTTTAGAAACAAGCATATTTTCAGAGTTGGAAGTTATAATATAACAGCATTAGATAAATAAATGCCATCGTTATTCATTAAAGTTACTGAGAGAAAATAAAATAACGTAAATCCAAAGACTAAATACACCATTGACCTGTGCTTTGCCTCAGCGCTGGGCAGTTACTCCTTTGGCATATTTCCAGATAACGTAGCATCTTCTTGAGCAGCTGCTAGACTCCATCAAACACTTGTTTTGGGATCTTTCTGTTGATTGAGTTTGTGCCCCCTGTCAATCAAATCAATTTACATTTCTCAAAAGCTGTCAGAGGGCTGATCGCAGCGACCTCTGCTCTTGCTTGTAAAGCAGAAGAGTCTTCAAACTTGCATTCTGTCGTCTAACCAGCAGGGGGCGACTCCTCTGGCCGCAAAAAGAAATCTGATGGTATAGAGAAAACGCTGATACGTGTGACTGTTGAGCACAGATCTTCATCGAGACCTAGATCCAGTTGATCCAGATCCTTCATAGTCATTACAGAGTGAACTGCAGGAGTGTTCCACTGGTTTGGTTTTCTTTTACAAATGGACAAAAGTTGAATTTGGTTGTGCATCCCTGAGCATTCTGAAAAAAGCATTACTGCATCTACCAGCATGAAATCAAGAAGGACTCGATGTACTCGTCCGTCATTGACCAGCGGTGCGGCCCTGAAAGATATGTAACATCTGGCTTTTATACGCCTCTAATTATTGCGAGGAAAATGTGCAGCGCAAGAGAGGATCCACAGGAGTAGAACTAGAACGCATTCAACAATCTTTCGCTTCTGAAATCATAGAAAGCGTAGTTTCTTTTGTATCATCACTGTCTTTTAAGTCTTTGTCCTTTAGCTGCCATTCTTCATCCATTGTCCCTCGTCCTTCATCGTCATCACTCCAGCTGTGCCTTCCTGTCGGGCAGTGGAGGAGAAGACACCTTCTCCAGCACCTCCTCAGGAGAACGATCAGGGAACACGGTCGCTCTCTCCTTCTTGCTCACCTGTGCGTACACCGAATTCACGTCAGCAGAAACGCTGGACTCCGCCCCTGGCTGGTGATTGGTCAAATTGCTCCCTTCTCCCCCGATGGTTTGGTAGATGCTGTGTGGAGCGATGGAACTGTTTATATCTGTAAGACGGAAATAATGGTTTCACTCTTTTTTTCCTACATTATGTCATTCTTTCTGTCAGTCACTCCTGTCTTATTTTACAATGGCTTCTCTCCAGTTCCCTTTTTTCTATTTAAGAGCCAATAGAGCGGCAACTGCTGGTTCTGCCGAGCGCGTCTTAAAACGCACACTCTACTGACCAGCAGGGGGAGACTCTTCTGGTTGTATAAAAATCTACGAGAAAAAGGCTCTGCTTCTCTTGATTTATTCCCTCAGTGAACATTGTAAACATGCGTTTAAGGTCTCAACCTCCAGTTTCAAGTTATCGTCAATACAGCACGATGTTCCTTTAGTAAACTATGGTCCATTTAGAGTCAGATAGACTATAGAACAGGGTGCTTTAGGGCGGGGATACTGTGATTGACAGGTCAACGCTGCTACCAGAAAGTACACAGTGTCTCTAAGTCCCTCCCCCCCCTGTCCATATATGGTAACTTCTGTTCATTGGTTGCAAAAAACAAATTTGCGACGACCGTAATCTGAGATACGACGGAATTGGAGTCCTCAAGACTTCAAAACGGCAAACTGTCAAACGTGTTCTGTCTGTGACCAGAACGCGACGTTATCAAAGCAGTTTTACAGTAACGAGGCCCTCCTTCTGCTCTGTGTGGCACTTAAGGGCTAACATTGTTTCTGAATTGTGATATTAGTCAGTACCCTCGTCACTGTGTTTTTTTGGTTATTATGTTTGAAACCGCTTTGTGTGACTTTTTGAACCCACCTACTTTGATATATCTATGGGCATGAAGGCGCCGTAATACTTCTACTACTACTAATACTACTACAAGTCAGACCAGCGTTGAAGGACAGACAGTCGTTTTGAGCAGATATGTTCGACTGTCGTGTTGTATTCACAGGTGAGGAAAGTACACAAGCGCAATGCTTAGTTTGCTAGTTTTTGTGGTGAGATGTGAGCTAAACCCACATCGTGGATGCGGTGTGGCCTACCGTGTGATCCAGACCGAACCTGATTCGCTTATCAAGACGACATCAGACCCCAGTCCTGCCGTCAGGTAGTTTAGAGATACAGTACACATGGTACAAGACCAGAACACTATTCATGGACTGAACGGACTGTATCCTGGAAACTGTACATATACACACACTGAAAAGACTGAGTTCATTTACAAGAGTGATAGAATTTCCCAACAATCAACTCTTCTCTTTTGTTTTACACTGGTTTTATATTGTGGACCCATGACCAATTGTGAAGCAATGAACTGGTCATTTGTTCAACTTGTTCTTTGTCTTAAGGTACCTCTCCTTTAAATCTAGGTAGATACTTTGTGCTTTTCTAATACTAGCCCAGACAAGTGCTACATACGTGTGTAAGGTGCATGTTGAGTCACTTGACAGATGGAAGCAGTGGTGTGTTGAAAGTGTTGATTAGCGAGTCTAGTTACATGTTATCTCTCGTTATATGTTGTGTGTTATAATTGTCTAAAAACAAGTAGGTCAGACCAGCGTAGGAAGCACAGACAGTTGTTTTAGATATGTATTTGATTGTTGTATTTACAGAATAAATCTGTATTCCAGAATGGAGACTGTCATATTTCAGTGTGTAACATTAGCCTGTAAACTCAAGGTTTGTCTCTAATCTCAAACTTACACAAACGTACACTAAGAGCACCAAGTATCTTCTTCTAGGAGATGCACATGCAGCTACACCCTCACTAAAGATATCTTCATTCCTTAAGACCACTGACTGCAGGCCAGGTGATTATATTGTTGAGCAAATTGCTATATAATCCTCTGAATACTGTTTGATTCACAAATACATCACTGATCTACATTCTTACAATGGAACACACTATTTCCTCCCCTAAGACCTTAAACCCTGGACCCTTAGTGTCCCCCCTAAGACCTTACACCCTGGACCCTTAGTGCCCCCCCTAAGACCTTAAACCCTGGACCCTTAGTGTCCCCCCTAAGACCTTACACCCTGGGCCCTTAGTGCCCCCCCTAAGGCTTTAAACCCTGAACCCCTAGTGTCCCCCCTAAGACCTTACACCCTGGGCCCTTAGTGCCCCCCCTAAGGCTTTAAACCCTGAACCCCTAGTGTCCCCCCTAAGACCTTACACCCTGGGCCCTTAGTGCCCCCCCTAAGGCTTTAAACCCTGAACATCCAGTGTCCCCCCTAAGACCTTAAACCCTGGACCCTTAGTGCCCCCCCCCCTAAGGCTTTAAACCCTGAACCCCCAGTGTCCCCCCTAAGACCTTAAACCCTGGACCCTTAGTGCCTTGTACCCTGAACCCCCAGGGTTTGGATTATTGGAATCGGACACAAAAGAGGGCGGACCACAGTCTCTGTGGGCTTGTTTGAGCTGCATGTCATTGGCCGGGATGTTTGGTGCATCTCACCTTGTGATGTACAATCACAGGCCTGTCATGTCTACATGCATGCTGAACATTTACTGATGGGGCAGACTGACCCGGGTGGTTCTGTTGGTCAGCACTTGACCCACCTATGTCGTCTTTCAGGTCCTCGTTGATCCTGGGATTCTCTCTCTCCACCAAGCCGTCCTCCAGCTTCGCCTGCCAATCAACATGATACTTGATTGACGCTTCATTGTTTAAACAAAATAAACAGGAAAAACATTCGGATGGAGTTCTTACCACTTTAATCAGAGTTGAAGGATCTTTGTCCACCTCAGAGTCTCTCAGCTCGAATGAACGTCTATAAAACACAAAGAGACAAAAAGCGAAACGTGATTAAAAATGATATATTGTAAACATGAAGAGAACACTGGCCAGAGACGTCTGGGGCGTTCATTGATTTTGGGCCCTGTATTATTTATTTTTAATTTTAATTTTAACTGTAAAACAGCATAACAGTTAATTAACATTCTGACATTCTCCTTTAAGTTTTGTAAATCATGACATCACTAATGAGCTTTACAAACAGTTAAGAACATTGATTGAAAGATAAAAGAAAAACGTTATTATCATTAGCATGAAAGGATAAAATAATGCAGTAGAGTTTAAGCATTCTGAATTGCAGAAACGGTCCATTAAAAGGCAGCAGCGAACCGAAAAGTCTTTAATCTGGATTTGAAGGGAGGTAAAGAAGCTTTCTGGGACTTTGCTCCAGATATGTGGATCAGAAAAACCGAACACTGCTTCTCCAGGTTTAGTTCTGACTCTGGGAACAGAAAGACCCAGCAAGCAGCCAGCAAACATGGTGAGTTAGGGTTTTATATACTGCATGTACAGGACTTTATATAATACTTGGAAGTATAGTTTAGCCTTTACCTCACTACACACATTTTTGAACATATTACCCAAATGAAACATTGAACCTTATTACTATGAATAAACATGAATCAATTCTTTAATATGAATAAACAGTTATTTTTGCATGGTCAGTCTTTTGTTTTTGAACATTACTTATGGGATTATGAAGTTAAGATGATTTTGGTGTATTTAAAAGTAGATGAAAGCGTGTGTGGAAGGAGCCACATGCACAGGACCTCTTTGGGTGCTGAACTACATTTCATTGTCTCAGTTCTTGTGCTCTATGCAATGTCGATAAAGTTGACTCTCATCCACAGTGTGTAAATATGTCCAGTCAAATGAACCTCTGCGAACCTCCTGCATCCAAACACACTCATCTCGTTTCAAACTGGTGCAGATAAATATTTTACATGCAAAGTAAGGTGAGATCATAAAATCATACAGTTGCGGTTGAGTCCTTCACACTCAACCGCTGGTATCAATATTAGCAACTAGTGCTGCAAAGTAAGCAAGCAAGCATCCGTTGTATGTAAACTGGCTTTGAAGTAGCACATACGTTCCAGCACATAGACATAGCCCAAGTGACATGAAACATTGTGCTGGTGCTTAATGTCTCAATATTCAACAGGCAACGTTGGAACCAGAACTTTCTCTGATTTGGGAAATTTGGACCAATAGCAACGGAGGTTTAGTTACTTTGGGACATCTCATCGAGTTCCCTGGAGTCACACACACACTTTGTGTTGCAGTAGTGGAGAGGGAGGAAAATATAAAACTGCACACACATCTGTTACATTAAATCATGGCCTCCTCGGTGGTGCAAAGGTCAAAGTACCTTAAATTAACCTTGAAGAGATCAAAGTCTCCAGTGTGTACGATTAGTGACACAGGTGACAGACAGCGAGTAACCACATGACCTGTGACCTCTGCTCACCCCTCCCTTTGTGTGCTGGAGCCTGTGAGCAGAATCTAATACCTGGAATCTGAATTGGGATTTTTGTTTTGGTTGGTTTGAGCATTGCGCTGACAAATAGACATGTGGTACAAAGAACCAGCTGACCTGCTGCACCCGCTGCAGAGAGCGGAGAGGAAGATGGAGAGGAGGAGGAGGAGGATGAAGAAACCGACGACTCCTGATGCCGACAACCACGAGCCGACGTCAGGGCCAAACACCGCCATCTTCACTGAGGAAAATAGAAGATGCTGCTGGGAGAGAGCGAGAGAGAGAGAGAGAGAGAGAGATCAATGAGGTGTCACAATTTGACGTTTAAGGACACCATTACACATTTATAGAGCTTTACAATCCGCACAACATGCAACATCCTCTGTCCCAAAAATAAGAAGCCTGAGGAAGAGCAGGAGATGGACGATGATGGAAGGAGGGCATCACATGTCATGTGGACAGAGTGAACAATGAGATTTACACGTTCAATGATTATGAGAGAAATGATTCAGCTATTGGTGGCAGCCCAAGACATTTAATATGATTCCCAATAATAACAGCTGCAGTGGATGTATTAGATTGACCACGATAACAATAGTAATACCAGCAATAGTAATGAGAGCAGCAGTGGATGTCAGGAAGGACCACTACAGGAACAACCACCATCCATCAGATAGAACCACCATCCACAGAAACATGAGGCTTATTTAACAAGGACTTGGGGAATAAGGTACTTGTTCCAATGTTCACCTCGGACACAACAGGGGTGTTGATCTCAACAGCTTCAGGTTCAGCTTCACGGAATCATCAGGCTGTCAACGGGCCAACTGGAAAAAAGCCCTTCAGGCAGCGAGGAGGAGGAGGAGGACCTGGGAGATATTTAACCAGCGAACAGCTTTTATTTCTCCGGTCTTATTTATAGAAAAACAAAAACACAAGTAACTGCATTTGCATTTTAGTGTTTTATGCGGAAACCTATTGACCACTGCATGTAAATCAGTCTCCATGATGTAATAAAGGAGAACGCCCCCCCCCCCCCCCCCCCCCCGCCCCATCTGTGTACACTTGTGAGAAATGCCAGAAAAAGGGCGTGCGGGGGGGACTTAGGGTATGAACACTGCCCATAGTAACCGGAGTAATCTCCCAGGGCGACCCGGAGGCTGCACAGTAGCGTCAGGTACTCTGGGTGGGGGCAGCAGAACGCTCCAACAGTCTCAATATGTGAGAAACTAAACGTGAGACATGGAGACTAACCCTAACCAGACTGACCCTAACCAGACTAACCCTAGCCAGACTAACCATAACCAGACTAACCCTAACCAGACGGACCCTAGCCAGACTAACCATAACCAGACTAACCATAACCAGACTGACCCCAACCAGACTAACCTCAACCAGACTGACCCTAACCAGACTAACCCTAACCAGACTAACCCCAACCAGACTGACTCTAACCAGACCAACCCTAACCAGACTGACCCTAACCAGACTAGCCCTAACCAGAATGACCCTAACCAGGCCGGCCCCAACCAGACTGACCCCAACCAGACTAACCCTAACCAGACTAACCCCAACCAGACTGACCCCAACCAGACTAACCCTAACCAGACTAACCCCAACCAGACTGATCCTAACCAGACTGACCCTAACCAGACTAACCCCAACCAGACTGACTCTAACCAGACTAACCCTAACCAGACTGACCCTAACCAGACTGACCCTAACCAGACAAACCCCAACCAGACTGACCCTAACCAGACTAACCCCAACCAGACTGACTCTAACCAGACTAATCCTAACCAGACTGACCCTAACCAGACTAACCCTAACCAGACTGACCCCAACCAGACTAACCCTAACCAGAATGATCCCAACCAGACTAACCCTAACCAGACTTACCCTAACCAGGCTGACCCTAACCAGACTAACGCTAACCAGACTGACCCTAACCAGACAAACCCCAACCAGACTAACCCTAACCCATGCCCCACCTGGAGAGCCCCCCATGCACCCAATAAACACGGACTCAGCAGATTGCTCATCTTCTGGATTTGAGTAGCAGTTCTTGTTGATTGTTGTTGGCAGTACGGATGATGCCTCAGAGTTACAAAACCAATTCAACCAAAACTACATAACCAACATACATG
The DNA here is from genome assembly GCF_964276395.1 of Gasterosteus aculeatus. Lineage (NCBI taxonomy): Eukaryota > Metazoa > Chordata > Actinopteri > Perciformes > Gasterosteidae > Gasterosteus > Gasterosteus aculeatus. Next base: position 1,391,678 of record NC_135693.1, on the reverse strand, counting down.
TACAGAATCACAAAAGGACCTGTAAGAAGTGACCCAAAGCAATAATTCAATTAAAAAGAAGCTAAAGACTGATACAAAGTGACCACCAACGCAGACATGCTGGGAAGCAGCTCCCCCCATGTGTGGGGCAACGGGGCCCATGTACGTGCTGGTAGCTGGGATTGGACAAAGACTGGCGGGCTTGTAGGCAACCTGCACCTAGATAGACCCGTTGGACCAAACTGCCCCAAATCGTCCCAGAGATAGAAGCTAAGCTAACCCAGCTAGAAGCAGAAGCCACTGCACTACCCAGCATGCCGTCTGTCTGATGCCCGGAGGCGAGTGACTGCTGAGACGCAGACCTGGATCCATCGATGATCCAAATCAAGCTGCTCTGATGGTGGACGCTTGGTGCTCAGACACAGTTGCTTGTTACCAGTGAATGTAGCTGCATCAATGATTTGTATAATGCAGAAAAATGACCCTTGAACAACACACACATACATTACAGGTCATTTAGCAGACGCTTTTATCCAAAGCGACTTACATTACACTTTTAAACCCATGGCTTTTTCACATTTTTGCCTGGGGAGCAATTAGGGGTCAGATGTTTTGCTCAGGGACACTTCGACATGGAACATGGGGCAGCCTGGAATCAAACCAACAACCTTGTGCTTCCCAGCACACCTTCTCTAACCCCTGCGCCACGACGACCCCACATACATACACACATACACACAAGGTTGAGACTGGAGACGACCAGCACATTGTTCATCCACAGTGAATGAAACTAAAAATAGCCCTGATGAGTTGAAGTAAACAGTTTTCCACAGGCACTTAAACAGGTGCTCGATTCGCCAATGTGAGTACGCTTCATGTTAAACTGATGAAAAAGCTATAGTTGGCATTTAATCCTACCTTAGAATCTTGCTTCAGCCTTCAAGAGAGACAAGTGCAAGTCACATGTTTGTGAGTCGCGAGGTGCACAAACCGTTGTCTTGATGCTTTGTGTTTTTGTTTCTGTGTTCCATTTTATATGGAAACAAAATAGAATTTAAGGGTCTACATAAAGAGTGATGGTAAATCATACAAAGCATCAGTCATTATTTGATGTATTAGGCAACAGGCTGGATTTTACATTGTAAAACAAAACAAGACAGGTTATGTTACGATGTAATCATTTTCTTACCCGTGGTCTCTGCCAGCCTTAAAATAGCAACAATTACAAGAACGCTAATGAACCTACAACTATAGACAACTTTAATCACACAGACATCATAACATTTCCATGTTTGCTGGCGGAATAGAGTGTACAGAGCCTACCTGTGGGTTCAGGTACCAGACGCAGCCGTTGTTCCTGTTGCAGGTACTTATTGACAGACTGATCCGACACGGAGAGCTGGTGTTTGAACTGCTTAAAGGCACACACACACACACACACACACACACACACACACACACACACACACACACAATGTGAAACCAAAAGACGACTGTTGGCTGCTGCCAGAGTCAGATATTGTAATCAGCTTTATTCACCTTGTATGCTTATGCAGAGATGTAATTTGACTCCGGTTACGTGTTCTCTGTATTGCAAAAACACCGTACATATTGTACAATAACAAGGAATAGACCAAATACATTAAGAAGCATGAATAGATATATAACATGTATGAGCGGACATGGAGTGAAAGTGAGGGTTTCGGGACAGAGGATGTCGCATGTGAACAGACTGTAAAGCTGCAGAAGATAAAATGAATTGAAGTGCAATTGAGGTGCGTCTGACTGGACTGAGGGAGGAAGGACTGCTGTGCTTAATAAAGATTGAGTGTGTTGGGGGGAAGACAGAGGCTGCAGGAGTGAGAGTAAAATAAAGGAGACGAGAAGTTGATTATACAGTTTCTCTACATTCGGGCCAAGAGAATGATTTAAAACCGTTTAACACTGTCAGAACCGGCTGGAGAAGCAGTTCTGTTTGTGGGCAACGAGGCACCGTTATAAGTCCAAATGTGAAGCAGAAGAGGTGAAGTTCAAGCTCATCTTCCCGTTATTTCATGTTTTCTGAATTTGAGCACTTTATTTGAACATGCGGAAATGTTTGCATTATTCTTTTTAATTGCAGCCCTACTTTTATTGACTTAATTGAGAGAACATTATTTATATTTCAGTCGCACATATATGTTCAGTTCTATTGTGAAAAGAGTTTTAGAATCGTACTGAATTTATTTGATTTGTTAGTCGTGTATTGATTAAATGCAAATGTTACACAACTCTATTCCTCTATTTAATCACACTGAGTATGTCACGGCTCGTGAGAGGGATCCAAAAGCAAACACCGGAACCAGGTAAAGTATAAACACAAAATGCGTATTTATTGTCTCTCTTTCCAAACGACAACTCAAATACTCAGGCCTTCCGGCAATGCACCGCCGTCGGCGGCGGCGTCCCGTGTCTCCCTCGTGACGTAGGAATGGAAGCCACTGAAGTCTCCGGACCCAGGAAAACGCGTGTCTGGAAGGCTGTACTCGGCAATCCCTCGGCGCCGAACCTCTGAAAGATGTCCCTCTTTAACTGCTCCCTGAAGACTTGCAGCAGCTGCCAGCGATGAGTGCACTCCTCCCAGCTGCCCTGCATCAATCTGATTAGACCACAGAAGAGAGAACAAGAGTCCCACCCGCTACCTCCAGAATTACTGTGGCTCCCCCTTGTGACCCTGTCCCGTATCCCCACAGTACCCCCCCCTCAACGGGCGCCTCCTGGCGGCCGCCCGGGCTTACCCGGATTGTCCCGATAGAACTCCCGGAATAATGTGGAGCCAAAAATCTGCCGGCGGGGCAGCCAAGATCGTTCCTCCGGTCCATACCCCTCCCAGTCCACCAGATATTGAAACCCCCGCCCCCGACGCCGGACGTCCAGTATCCGGGAAACCCTGTGTGCTGGATGCCCCTCGATGACCAGGGGAGCCGGGGGAGCATTGGCCGGAGGGCTGAATTCGCTCTCCCCCACCGGTTTCAACAGCGAGACGTGAAACGTCGGATGTACCTTCAGGGCCGCCGGCAGGGTCAGACGAACCGCCGAAGGGTTGACGATCTGTTCGATAGGGTATGGTCCGACGTACCTTGGGTTCATCTTGCGGCCCTCCGTTGCCAGGGGGAGGTCCTTCGCGGACAACCACACCTGCTGTCCTACCCTGTACGCCGGTGCGGGGACGCGATGTCGGTCAGCCATCTTCTTGTTGATCTCCCCCGACCGGGTGATAGCTGCCCGCGCCGAGTCCCACACCTCCTGAATCCGCCGGAGATGGTCATCGACGGACGGGACTGCCACTGCTGCCTCCTGGATCTGAAACAACGGGGGCTGAAAACCGAAACAGACCATAAATGGCGACATCCCCGTAGCAGAACGTGACAGGGAATTGTGGGCATACTCCACCCACGGCAGGAACTTGCTCCATGACACCGGATGCCGCGCCGCGATGCACCGCAACGCCGACACCAGGTCTTGATTTGCCCGCTCAGTCTGTCCGTTGGACTGTGGATGATACCCTGAAGATAAACTGGCCCTTGCCCCCACAGCCCTGCAAAACGCACCCCATACCTTAGACGCAAACTGCGGTCCTCTGTCGGATACAATGTCCATAGGGATCCCGTGAATCCGGAACACATGCAAGACCAACAGCTCGGCGGTCTCCAACGCAGAAGGCAGTTTGGTGAGGGGAACATAATGAACCGCTTTGGAAAAACGGTCCACTATGGTCAGAATGGTTGTGTTCCCGTCGGATGGAGGCAAGCCCGTAACAAAGTCCACCCCGATGTGGGACCACGGCCTGCCCGGGACAGGCAATGGTTGCAGCAGGCCCGCCGAGGCCTGGTGCGAGGCCTTACCTCTGGCACATTCGGGGCACGCCGCCACAAACGCCCTCGTGTCTCGATCCAGTCCCGGCCACCAAAACCGCTGACGAATGAAGAGAGCCGTCCGTCTCGCCCCCGGATGACACGTCAGCTTCGATGAATGGCCCCACTGAAGTACCTGCGATCTGACCGTCCGTGGCACGAACAGGCGGTCCGCTGGTCCCCCCTCTGGCACCGACTCCCCCCGCTGCGCCTCCTGCACCACCGACTCGATCTCCCAAGTTGCCGCACCTACAATACACTCGGACGGAAGTATGGGCGTGGAATCCGGTGATGCCGGCGGCGGGAAGATCCTGGAAAGGGCGTCCGGCTTGCCGTTCTTGCTTCCCGGGCGATAGGACAACGTAAACTGGAAACGGCTGAGGAACAAGGCCCACCGTGCTTGTCGGGAATTCAGCCTCCGAGCCGCCTGGATGTACGCCAGATTCTTGTGATCCGTCCAAATCCAGAAGGGCTGCAGGCTACCCTCCAACCAATGCCGCCATTCCTGTAGCGCGAGGACCACTGCCAGCAGCTCCCGATTCCCGACGTCATAATTCTTCTCCGCCGGACTCAACCGTTTGGAGAAGAAAGCACATGGATGTAACTTCTGCGTTGACGGATCTCGCTGAGACAGAACGGCCCCGACCCCTGCTTCCGACGCATCCACTTCCACCACAAACTGCCGAGCGGAATCAGGGTGCCTAAGAATAGGGGCGCTGGTGAAGAGAGACCTCAATTTACTAAACGCCCCCTGTGCTTCTGGCGTCCAGCAGAAGGATGCCTTGGTGGATGTTAGCGCGGTGAGAGGTGCGGCCACTCTACTGAAGTCCCTCACAAACCGGCGATAAAAATTTGCGAACCCCAGGAACCGCTGTAAGTCCTTCCGCGTGCCCGGGATCGGCCAGTCTGCTACCGCTCGAATCTTATCAGGATCCGGTTCCACCTGCCCCCGCGCAATCACGAACCCGAGGAAACGAACCGACGCCACGTGAAATTCGCACTTCTCGGGTTTAACGTATAGCCTGTTTTCCAAAAGTCGCCGCAGCACCAGTCGCACCTGTTGCTGGTGCTCGGTGAGGGACCGGGAGAAAATCAGGATATCGTCCAGATAAATGAAAGCGAAGCTACTGGTGATATCCCGAAACAGATTATTCATTAATGACTGGAAGACGGCCGGGGCATTTGTCAACCCAAACGGCATGACCCGATACTCGAATTGCCCCATGGGCGTGTTAAAGGCCGTCTTCCATTCATCACCTTCGCGGATACGAACCAAATGATAGGCGTTTCGGAGATCCAGCTTGGTAAAAAACTGCGCCTGAGAGAGGGGTTCGAATGACGGGTCGATTAACGGCAATGGAGTCTTATTCTTTATCGTGATTCGATTCAAGCCCCGATAGTCAATGCACGGACGCAGTGAGTGGTCCTTTTTCTCAACGAAAAAGAACCCCGCGCCTAACGGGGCGGACGAAGGACGGATGAAACCCGCGTCCAGGCACTCCCGAACGTATTTTTCCATTGCTAACCGTTCCGGGCGGGAGATGTTGAAAAGACGGCTAGTGGGCAGCGGAGCCCCCGGGAGCAAGTCTATCGCACAATCGAAAGGTCGGTGCGGTGGCAGAGTACAAGCCTTGTCCTTACTAAACACCTGCGCAAGGTCATGGTAGACTGACGGAACCGTGGATAAGTCTGGAGGAAGTGATGGTACCACTGACGTCGCTGGTGTTCCCCCCGCAGCCCGCAGACACCGGGCATGACACCCCACGCTCCAGCCCGCGATGGCCATAGTTGTCCAATCCACCATGGGGTTATGAAGTTTTAACCACGGGAGACCCAGCACGATCGGACTCGCCGGAGACGGAATAATTAGCAACTGAATGGTTTCTGAATGGTTTCCCGATATACGGAGCGTGAGGGGGCCTGTGCGATGCGTGACCCGGCTGATCAGTCGACCGTCTAGCGCGTTAACTGCCCTGGCGCTCTCGAGCGTCTCTAACGGTACTCGCAACCGTGCGGCTAGTCCCTCGTCCATAAAATTAGCATCAGAACCGGAGTCCACGAGGGCGGTGGTCGAGTGATTATGGGAATGAAACAGTAGAATGGCCGGAATGGAAATACGGGATGGGATAGTAGAGGACGCTGCGTTACTCACCAGGAGGTCCTCTTCGCCTGGTGAGGAGCCCCGTTTGGGGACTCCGGACAGTTCCTAGCATAATGTCCCGCGCGTCCGCAATACAAACACAGTCGACGACTAAACCGCCGTTCGCGTTCGGACGGAGTCAACCGAGCCCGCCCCAACTGCATCGGCTCGCCCGCGCCTCCCGAAAACTCCCCCCCCGACCCAACCGGGCTCGAAACCTCCCCCCCCGTGAACTGCGGACGCGACGGCCGCCTCCCCCGCTCGCGTTCACGTTCCTGAATGCGATTATCCATCGTAATTGCCAACGAAATAAGCTGCTCCAAAGTGGTGGTGGCGTCGCGAGAGAGCAGCTCGTCTTTCAGGGTCTCCGACAGGTTCCGCGCAAAAAATGGTCCTTAGCGTGTGTTCGTTGGCACCGCTCTCGGCGGCAAGGATCCGGAACGAGATAGCAAAGTCCGCCACTGATTCAGGCCCCTGCCGCAGCGACAGCAGCCTATTCAAAGCATCCTGCCCCCGCACCGGGTGGTCGAACACACGTCGCAGTTCCTCAGAAAAACCCGCGAAAGAGCTCAACGCCGAGGACTGACCCCCCCACAACGCGGTCGCCCACTGGGCCGCCCTTCCCCGAAACAAATTCATACAAAAGGCTATCTTGGCTCTGTCGGTGGTATAACTGCGGGGCTGCAGGTCGAACACGAGCTCGCAGTTCAGTAAGAAGCGGCCGCACCCCCCGGCTTCCCCTGCATACGGTTCTGGCAGTGGAACCCGCGGCTCCCGGTCGTTGGCGGCGTTGGTCGGACCCTGGTCCTCCTCTCTCCCTGGAGGATCCGGACCTCCCGATGCCGCAGCCCCCGACGTCCCAGGCCGGTCCATCCGTCGATTCAGCCTCTCCAAGGACTCCATCATCAGCACCAGCATCTGCTCGTGCCTCCCCACCATCGCTCCCTGGGCGCTGAGAGCCTCCTGCACGGATGCCGGGTTTGCTGGATCCATGTTGTATGGCCGAGGGATTCTGTCACGGCTCGTGAGAGGGATCCAAAAGCAAACACCGGAACCAGGTAAAGTATAAACACAAAATGCGTATTTATTGTCTCTCTTTCCAAACGACAACTCAAATACTCAGGCCTTCCGGCAATGCACCGCCGTCGGCGGCGGCGTCCCGTGTCTCCCTCGTGACGTAGGAATGGAAGCCACTGAAGTCTCCGGACCCAGGAAAACGCGTGTCTGGAAGGCTGTACTCGGCAATCCCTCGGCGCCGAACCTCTGAAAGATGTCCCTCTTTAACTGCTCCCTGAAGACTTGCAGCAGCTGCCAGCGATGAGTGCACTCCTCCCAGCTGCCCTGCATCAATCTGATTAGACCACAGAAGAGAGAACAAGAGTCCCACCCGCTACCTCCAGAATTACTGTGGCTCCCCCTTGTGACCCTGTCCCGTATCCCCACAGAGTAGTCACATTATCCGGACCTTTGCTTCTAGAAATGTTCTCTAACTGGACCTCTTCACATTTTAGTTGAATACCACTGTCTTCACCCTGCTTAGCAACTACAATGGTTTACTTGGTTTGGAATAAGTTACTGGTTTGAATGTTGAGATGAACAACCTTTAAGGAAGCAACACACACACACTAAATATGATTGAGATAACACACACACACACACACACACACACACACACACACACACACTTCTCCATGACATAAAAAACATGATTAACAAGTACATTTATTTCATCCGTTTTACTTACTGATTTGAACATACACACACATTTTAATATGACAGTCTGCACACGTCTCACACCTCTTTTTACATCCCCATCCTTTCTAACGTCACACTGCACCAACTTTGATGAAATGTTACTTATTTAATCAAAATAAGGAGTCAAACTTATTGTTTCGGATGTTTTTGTGACTGATCCCTCATTGTCTGACCACTTCTGTGTTTTCTTTAATATTTCTTTCATTCCTGACACACAATCACATTCAAACACTGTCAAAAAACGGTGCATCAATGAACATACTAATGTACTCTTTAAAAATGTCATCTCCTCGTTACCACCTCTAATCCCATGTCATGCTGATAATCTTGTACACAACTTTAATTCCAAAATTTTGAATGTCATAGATGAGATTACACCTGTTACGGTTAAAACCAGTTCTAGTAAGCAAAAGGCACCCTTGGAGAAAAGCTGCTGTTGTAACAGAAGAGAGTGCAGGAAGGCTGAACGAATCTGGCGAAATACAAAACTTCATATTCACCATGACATCAATAAAGAGCGCCTCCGGGCCTACAATTTACAATTAAAAAGTGCTAGGGAAACATTCTTCTCCAACATCATTAACAACAACACTAATAAGGCAAAAACCCTGTTTGAAACTGTTGACAGACTGACCAACCCCCCGACACAAATACCACCAACTCCATTCCACACAGAAATGCAACGAGTTTGCGTTCTTTTATACTGATAAAATTGAAGGCATCAGACCATTAATATCTCCAACAAAAATGTTGGATCACCACCCTATTTAGGCGAAAGTAACACAGCAATGATGACAAGCTTTAATTCCATAGACTCTCAAACTCTAGTGGAAACGGTGACAAATTTAAAACCATCCACCTGCTGTCTTGATGTTCTACCTACCAACTTCTTTAAGAATGTTTTTGACTGCCTAGCAACAGACGTATTGCAAATAGTTAATAACTCTATTCAGACAGGCCATTTCCCAAAAGCTTTCAAAACTGCAGTTATTAAACCTCTCCTAAAAAAGCGGAGCCTAGATGCCTCTAGTATCAACAACTACAGACCAATTTCAAATCTACCTTTCATAAGTAAAATAATTGAGAAAGTACAACAACTTAATCACTTCCTGGCTTCAACTGGCTGCCACGACAATTTCCAGTCAGGATTTCGACCTCTTCATAGCATAGCACCGAGACGGCCCTTATTAAAGTAGTAAATGACATCCGTCTTAACACAGACTCTGGCAAAACTTCAATATTAATGCTATTAGACCTCAGTGCTGCATTTGATACTGTCGACCACTCAATACTTTTGGACAGGTTGGAAAACTGGGTGGGGCTCTCAGCCACAGTCTTAAGCTGGTTCAGGTCATATCTACAAGACAGGAACTATTTTGTTTCCATTGGTGACTTCGTATCAGAAACAACCGACGTAATGTGTGGAGTCCCCCAAGGTTCGATCTTAGGGCCGCCTTTATTCAACATCTACATGCTCCCACTAGGACAAATCATGCAAAAAAATAAAATTGACCACCATTGCTACGCTGATGACACCCAAATCTATGTAGCGCTATCACCAAACGACTATCGCCCCATAGATCTTCTGTGCCAGTGCATTGAGCAAATCAAAGACGGATGTGTCAAAATTTCCTACAACTAAATGAAGACAAAACTGAGATCATTGTATTTGGTGCAAAAAAAGAAAGGTTTAAAGTAACGCAACACCTTCACTCTCTGTCCCTGAAAACATCAAATAAAGCCAGAAATCTGGGGGTTATTATGGATTCAGATTTACACTTGGAGAGTCACATCAAATCAGTAACAAAATCGGCCTACTACCACCTCAAAAATGTAGCACGACTTAGAGGGCTCATGTCAGCTCAAGACTTAGAAACACTTGAACATGCCTTTATAACTAGTAGGCTAGACTATTGTAAACGTCTCCTTGCAGGTCTTCCAAAAAAAACTGTCAGGCAGCTCCAGCTTGTTCAGAACGCTGCTGCTAGAGTTCTAACAAAGACCAAAACATGTGAGCACATTACACCAATTCTTAAATCCTTACATTGGCTCCCAGTATGTCAGAATTAATTTCAAAATCCTACTGCTCACATATAAATCACTACATGGTTTAGGGCCAAAGTATATCACTGATATGCTTCCTCTACATAAGCCTTCAAGATCACTAAGATCTTCTGACACCAATCTGTTAGTGATTCCCAGAGTAAATACAAATCATGGGAAAGAATCATTTAGTTACTACGCAACAAACAGCTGGAATAAACTTCCTGAAGATTTAAGACCTTAAGCCCCAACTCTGACCACGTTTAAAACAAGACTGAAAACTTTTATGTTCAGCTTCGCCTTCTGCTAAATTTGACCTACATTGCACTTTTAACCTCTGCCTTTAATTAAACAATTGAAATAAGATTTTAATTTATAATTTTATTTGCTGTTTTTAATTGTCTTTTAATTCCTGCATTTTATTTCACTTTATTGTATGAAATGTTATAATGTGAAGCACTTTGAGTCTGCCTTGTGTATGAAAAGCGCTATACAAATAAAATTGCCTTCCCTTGCCAAACTGAACCACTCTGAACAACTTTGTACGAAACACGTGAGAGGCCGTTTCTTTGAGCATCGGCTGCCAATCCAACTGAAACTGCAGCTCCACCCAAAGACGCAACTGTCACTTACTGCTTGGCTGGTGGAGCTGTAAGAGATAAGAACATCTGCTGGCCAGTAAAACTTAAATGTAATGGATGATTTGGACCGTAAGTCATGTGTGACATGTAAAGAGATTAGGTGTTTAAATTGATCTGTTTCAAACATTTTTTACAATTTTAAATATTATTACGTACACTTAACTCCCAAAAGATGGGGTGAAATATTTACCATCTAAAATAAAAGCATATGTCACAGAGGGTCGGGGTGTATGCTAGAACATTTGGATTACTCATTTCCTTTTTTGATTAGTCTGTAAAACTTGGACTAAGATCCATCTAATATTTACGTACTAATAAAGTAAGTGGAATTCTTTCCCTTTGCTGGGTGACTCTGACTTGAATAGCGTTGCTGCCAGTTACATAAGATATGAAGTTTGGGATTGTCTCATTTGGTTGCTAAAACAAATTTCTCCAAGCCCTTAACTTTAGGTGAAATGGTAAAAGGATTTTGACTTTAACCCAAAGGGCGGAGATAGAAAAGTAAAATTTTAAACTTAACAGACATACTTGTGAACACTCACGGTCTCATGGACGCACAGGATCCCTTAGTCCAACGAAAGTCTCCAAATAAGTGGAATCGGTGTTCTGAAGGCAGCTGGCTGTGATGTGTGAATGACCATGGACGCTGACTGCTAAGGAACCCGAGGCGGCCTGCTGCATGCTGCAGTTATCGGTGACTGTCTCTGATTGGCCGGGCGTCAGCTGGTGCTTAACGCTGCACTGGCTGATATCTGCACAGTGTGAGTTCAGGTCTGCAGGTCTGTGGTTGGTTCAATACGCTGCCTGTCTCACCAGAGACTCAACTAGTCAACTACGCTGACAGAGACGTGACACCGTTGTGTTTCACGTATTATTAAGCACAAGCGTGACAGTCACTAGTTTGGGTCTCTAGTCACGCACATCGCACACGTCCAATCCCTCACCAGTTACTCTCCCTCCCCCACGTCAAAAAGTCACTCCAAGGTTGCTTCTTCACACAGCATTTCAATCCCTCATTAAAAGTAGTGGACAACAAAGCGGCCTTTAGCTGTGTCTCAAAGTCGCTAGGCTGCGTCCTTGTAGGCTGCATCCTTGTAGCCTGCAGCCTTGAGCAGCCTTCGTAGACCTGTAGTCCTGGTAGGCTGAACGCAGCGGCCTCTGAAATGGGACGGTCTGTCCTACGGGGGGACTTCCTGCTTGCGTCATCAGCTTTACCTCCGCTGCTCCTGTTGCTTAGCAACCTGCTGCGCTTGACAGCAAAAGTCTTAAAAGACAAACATACAAAGTACAGAAAAAGAAGATCTTATCTTATTTGATTTCATTTAGGAAGAAAAGCTTCTCCTCCGGAGCGTGATATGTTTCAGGCTGAGAGAAGAACATGAAGAACACAACTAGAGGAGCAAAGCGAGTTCAGTTTCTCTGTGTATTTATTCTGTAACGTTACTAACTTAGAATGTGATATTTCAGGTTTTATGTGCATTTAATTACACAACATCGGTTACCAACGTCACGTAACGTCACTGATTTCATAAACTAAGATGTCATGTTCTATATTATAACATTTCTATCAGTAGATATTCGGGTGAATTCTATTACTTAACGTTACATTTAAAAGTGAACTCTTCCCCGCTGTCGCATCGGATGTGTCCTCCAAATGGGCCCCTGGGGGGCCGCGTCCAGAGGAGCCGACGGATCGGGACGGCGAGTCGCTGCAGCAAGTCACGTATGCGTCGACAAATGTGTCCTTAAGGATGCAGCCCACGACTTTGAGACACAGCCGGTGTTTCTGAAACCAACGTGAGGCTCCTCTCCTTGGCTCCTTTCCTTGGCTTGCCGGCATGGTGGGGAAGGCCCCCCCCTAGTGGTGGATGCAGAATAGGGTGGTGTTGGTGAGTGCGGTGCTCAGGGCCAGACTATAAAAGGCACCTAATGCACGGCCCTTGTTCTTGTCTTGGCCCCGTTCTTGTCTTGGCCCCTGATCCCTGAGGACCCCTCAGGGATCAGGGGTTTGGGGTCTGTATTTAATATCATTAGTAATAATATCATTAGTATCATCAACATTACACTTTGTCACCGTTGTTGTTTTACTATTAGTTGTGTCGCTCCTTGTGATGTTTGATTTACATGTTTCCTGTTTCAGGGTGAGACTCAACGGCAAACCACCGGACTGGGACCAGGTCCCGAGCAGTCTGTATCTTCAACAACGGGGCCGGATACACTGTGTGGATTCCTGTCGACCAACACGGGGCGGCAGGCTGACATCGACTAATGATCTGGCCGTGGAGGGACGCATGGTACCTGCAGACAGGTGTCATGGGGGGCAGAAGAGAAGGAGGAGGTGAGGAGTGGGATGTGGATCAGGGGCGTGGCCACGTACGGCGTCTGGGCAGAGGAGAACACAGCAGATGGCGTCCAACAACCAGAGGAGAGGAGATCGGGGGAAATGGAGGTTAATACACACGGGCTCAGACGCGGACCCTGACAGAAGTGCCGTTGTTGGGGGGCTCGGCCCGAGGTCCCTACAGCGTAAGCATTGGTGCACTGGGATACGAGGGTTGCACCTGGTACAGTTATCTTCTCTGGCCTCTGTTCACTGTGGGACGCTTCCCCACGTGTGGCCTCAGCTTAAAAATGCAGTTTTGATTGATTAATGATAGAAAGGATATTTCAGAACATTAAATATTGTGGTTGTATTGTTTTGTAGTTTTCAGGATGTGAACCTGGGCCTTCAGTTCTCGAGCTCACCTTCTGTGGAACCAGCTCCCTCTTTCAGACCGGGGTGGGGGGGGGGGGGCAGACACAGTCAGCTCATTTAAGCTGGAGACTTTCCTCTTTGGTAGCGCTTCTAGTCAGGGCTTCTTCCCTGAAGCCTTTCCCTCCTCACATGTTTCTGATGGTGGTGACATCTGCCGGTGGTTGTTCCTGCAGTGATCCTGACAGACATCCACTGCTTCTATCATTATTAGTAGTAGTAGTATTAGTAATTGTCACGGTGCGGGCTCTTGGGGGGGCGTAGAGTTTCAATAAGCTTTTATTAGTGCTTTTCTCCCGGCGTCTCGGCCAATAATGCCTCCACCTGGCACCGTCCCCCGACCACCCCCTTCTCCGTCCCCTCTGCAGCCGAGCCAAACCACGGCCGCCACCACAGCCATATTTCTACTTGTTCTGTCAAACTATTGTTAGTGTAATACTTCCACTCATTCTGCTTACTGCTCTCAATATTTGAATACTTTCTGTGATATGCATTGAAAGTATTATCAATTACGTATTACATGGTGCAATATGTCACTAACAGGACTTCTGTGGCTCTTGAACGGTAATGGAACGTATAGATATCGTAACTGTTTGACATAAAGCAGGGTTGAGAAAGTGACAGATTTCCTTTTCTTGCGTATTTTATTGTGGATAGTTGGTTTAGATATGTGTGTAAATGAAGCGTGTTATTACCATCAAGCCATCGTCATAATCAAACTACAGTAAAAATCCATCTGACGTTGAACATCAGATACATGAAACACAATAATACAAATACAACACAGATCTGAAAATATGTCAACCATGTGAGGAAAGGTACCACAAACTCAGAAGAGATCCGAGGTACTTGTTGACACCAGCGTGTGAAGCTCCCTACTGCCACCGTGTGGTTAGTTATGTGAACTGAGGTAATAACCAAGGTTGATAAACTATATATATATATATATATATATATATATATATATATATATATATATATATATATATATATATATATATAAAACATTAGTTTTACCAATTAACTTAGTATATACTAAGTTAATTGGTAAAACTAATGTTGATGAACTATACAGTGTATATATATATATATATATACATAGTTTATCAACATCAGTTTTACCAATTAACTTATATATAGTGACGTAGTTCTGCTTACAATCTAACTTACCTGAGGTCACAATACGTAAATGTTACAGAGCTGAAAGGGCAAATATGGATGAAAGAGCTGCGAGGAGTCCAGCCTCCGACTACGCAGATGTTCGCTCCTCTCGTTCCTCTCAGGGGGCCATGGATGCAGTGTGCCAAGATGTCCGGTAGGGCCGTCACGCCTGCACAGCAGGCCGAATGACATCATGCGACCGTGAACTCATATTCAGTGTTTAGTGAGGGAATGATAATGTAAAACTGCATTTAAAGTGAAAACACACCTGTACCAACTGGACATGTCAGCACTTTATCAGCACCGACTTACTTTAAGCACTTTCTTGATTCTTGTTGTTCTGGTTCTGTACCCACTTTGGATAAATTAATTTGAAGTCGCCCCCTTCTGATTGGCAGTGAGTAGCTGAAGATTGAAGACGGCTTTGGTAAACAGAACTGCAGGTTGCTGCCTCTCTAAGACGACGGCCTACAAACAAACCTAGAAGGGGCCGGTTCTGACCATGGTGCTGAAACTCCGTGTATAACACAGCTTGTGATTTAGCCACCAACTCATCCCAATATGTGGGAGGGAATTGATCATTATTTATGGTTAGCAATGCATATTTTGAACACGGTTTTGACGCGGCCCTATGGCCAAAAATCCACATCACGGTATTTCGCTGCCATGACCGGACAGTCTCACATGTGGGGAGCATGATGATTTTGCGTCATTGATAAGCCTGCTTTGAGGATTAACCACGAGCTCTGTGCCCTCTGCGGGTGCGGGTGAAAGGGTCAGCGATGGCGGAGGATGTCTGGTAGATGCTTCAGCTGAAGAATCTCATCAGCCAGTGCAGGATGATCCCCAACACAACCCTTTAGTGATGCTGCAGGTCCTGAAGAAGTGCTGAGATGATATAGAACGCCGCGCGTTGTTTTCCATAAAGTTTGCATTCATAGTAGAAATGATGAAATGATATTCTGTAGATTTCAACAGACACACACTTTTTTGTTCCGTACACATTTCACTAAAATGTATCGATCACTGATCGAAAACAAGTCAAGACTTTTTTTTCCACCCAAATCACAAATAAGAGAGAAATCCTTTAACATTTCCTCCTGGACTCGGTTTATAGTGTTTAAAATAAGATGAAATAATTTTTCTTCAGGCGCTACATTACATTAGATTATGATGCGTCTTATATTAATGGATTACATATATTGTCTTTGTCCCAATAAGAGAGGGTCTTTTTGACAAGACATAGTGTATCACTAGACATGGATATCTATTTTCTCTTATTAATGCACTTAGTAAGGTTCATTTTTTAAAGGAGAGAGTGTATGACAGGTGCGTTGCTGTCGTTGTGTAATGTTTGTGTGACACAGGAGGACACATAGCGCGTTCTGAGGAGGAAGACGTCTTATTCATGTGTATGAAATCAGCACGTTATTGATGACATGTTGTCCAGGAAAACTGTCTCCGTCCGGCCCCGGGGACACCTGTCCGGCCGCGCAGACCTGGAACCAGACGCACGCACGCGCACACGCACACACACACACGCACACACACACACACACACACACACACACACACACACACACACGATGATGACTGCGTGATAGCAGTCACGCAGTCGTTACCCCCCGCCGTTGCTTAATCTAATTAGATAGTCGTGCGGCTGCTGTTTTTTTTTTTTTGGGGGGGGGGGGGGGGGGGGGGGGTCTTCTATTGAGAGTCATTCATTAAAAATCCATGATTGATCACACAAGCAGTTTGAACAGCGGCCCGATGTAGAAAAGATTTACCGGATCCGACTTCATTTCGAGGCGCGGACATATTATTAATAATCACGTCCTCCATCAGTCCATCAGTAATATCACGCAAGTGATGCGCTATAAGGGATATTGAAATTGTTTCTCCCCCGTATTGGCATTATTCATATAAAAAAACACGTATAATAATATTACAATTACAACAATTAGACGTACAATTAATATAAATTAGAAACATATCTTTGGCAGATTTGGAAATAAATGAATGTACATCATATATTTTTACCTTTATGAATCTCTAAAATGAGTGTGGCCTAAGATATGTTTTGCTATTATATCCTCGCGTGTTGGACACACGACTTTCATTTTATAAATCATAAACAGCAAATATTCAATAGGTTTGAATTTGGGAGTTTGTTCCGAAGCAAAAACCCCGACAAAATAAAATCGGTAACAATTCAATCAATTCAATCTTTCTCTTTTCTTCTGTTCTGCTTTATTAACATGGCAGCTTTATGTCTCTATGAATTGAATAAAAAACTACTCAAGGTTAATTACTATGAATACATCCCAAACTATCATATTTGAATTCTTTTCTAAATGAAACGCGCCGTTCCGAGCCGTAGTCCGGTTGCTCGGGGCCCTGCGCGGCCCCGCTGCCGGCCTGCGGAGCATAGAGGGCGCCAGAGGCCGTGCGTTCTTACTCAATGCAGGACATGAACGTTCCTCCATCGGGAGACCGAGGACGTCTGGACTTCTTTCATAGAGCAGGTCCACACACACACACACACACACACACACACACACACACACACACACACACACACACACAGTCCCCCAAATGCTGATGTGTCAGAAGAACCAAACCCACGTGGGCCGTGTGGTTAAAACATCGAAGCCCACAAACTCAGAACCGTGACCCGCCTTTATGGACGCAGAGAAAGCACGCAGGACATTTCAGTTAATGCCCCACACGAAACAAACACGCAAAGCGGTTTAGTAGCTGAATGTTCTGTTTTCCTGAAGCCACTCAAACACATCACATGTTATAACTCCGGTGAAATGAGAGAATAAACGCGGAGCTCGTTGATGATCTAAAGTAAAAGCTCCCTTCTTGGTGTTTGCATGTGTGTTATTTGATGTTTCCTTCTAATTCGGTCACGTGAACGTCGGTCCACGTGTTGGACTGCGACCGCTCCGTCATTCACTCCGGTAGCCGTCGTGCGCGTGCGACCGGCTGACCGGTTTGATGTGCACGTACCTGCGCGTCGCGCCTGTGCGGCTGAAGGAAGCTGCGGCGCAGATCACGTTAAACACACAATGTGGCACTTGGCTTCCGGATTAATTCCACGTGATTCACTCTTTCTTTTAGTGAGCGGAGATAAAACACGTCAATGCACCAAACATTCATCCAGGCCGCGCTTCTTCTTCCACGCACGCACGTGCCATCGCACCTCCACGCCATCAGCCGACTTTACACAAAGTCCACTTTGCGCGCTCCCTGAGTCCGAGTACTTTGTCGTTCAGTGTGTGTCTGTGTGTGTGTGTGTGTGTGTGTGTGTCTGCTCGCGCGCGCGCGTGTTTGTGCGGTGCGCGAGCCGGAGAGGGAGGAAGAGATGGACAAGAACACTGTTTGTTTGCAAACAGATGCAGAATAATATAGGAGTCAAAGTTAGTGCTCTCGGATCTGTGGTGTGTGTGCGTGGAGGGGGGGGGGGGGGGGGGGATTCTCCTTCCTGGGGTCTCGGTAACTCCGGACAGAGCGCGTGTCACCCGGCCGGCAGAAGGGGATGATCCACGGTGTCGCCATCCAGACACGGCACCGCGGCCCCAGGACCCGCGACCCCCGGGGACAGCAGGGAGGGATCCGCTCATTTATCCCTCAGGAGGACGCGCCGCTTTAATCCGCCTCTGTGCTCATTTACACTTTATTAGTGAATCCTGATCCGGACGCATGGAGGAGAATCGTTTCGCATCGGACGCTGTCGGAACGGGTCATATTGTTCAAGCTGTTTTATATAAGATGGGAGAAAAAAAATAAAAGAGAAAAAAGAATTATCTAACAGATAAAAAAATGTTTAACTTCTGAAAGCGCAACTTCTCGATTAAAACATTCCCCAAATGATGCAAATACAATGATGGAAATGAAGAAACGGAAACGTCTCTTCTCTGCCCTTCGATTCTCTTTCAAAAGGAAATCTTTAATAGCGAAACTATGAAAACAAATGGCTTCAAAAGATGAGTAAAAAAGTCACACACTGAAAAAGTCACACACTGAAAAAGTCACACACTGAAAAAGTCACACACTGAAAAACTCACACAGCGTCAATCGGCAGAGAGGAGAAATAATCCACAAATACATTTGCGCATTCATTCGGAATATACAAGAAATGTAACAATTCACGGGCAATATCTGTGCGTCAGACGCGACAATAATACACACACACACACGCGCGCGCGCTGACACACACACACACACACACACACACACACACACACACACACACACACACACACACACACACACATGCACGCACATGCACGCACGCACACACACACAGACACGCTCACACACACGCACGCACACACACACGCGCGCGCAGGGCTAAAACAGCACGCAGCGACCTGCTAAACATTTCACTCACTGCTCGTGTATTTTCCCCCTTTGACGCTGAGCCTCCTCAACTCCTCCGGCTTCTCTCTCTCTTCCTCTTCTTCCTCTCTGTCACTCTCCCATCACCTCACTCCTCCTCCCCCTCTTTGTGTCGTGGCTCCCTTCACCGCCCCCCCCCCCCCCCCCCCCCCCCCCCCTGCCCCCTCCGCCTCCAGGTATTAAGCGCGCGTCCTCTTCGGTCAGTGAGCAAAGCTCCGGGTCTGCGAGGCGCCGCTCGGGTCGCGTCCGCTGCAGCAGCTCCTGTTCCGGGCTGCTACTTCGGAACTGCCGCTCCCTCCGTCGGTGAATCTCTGTCTTCTTAGCGTCCCTTCCCTCCTCGTGCGCCTCGTCCACACGCGCCACCAGCGGCTCCATTCTTCACAATTTGCGCCGATTGTCCTCACACGCGTTTGTGTTCCAGAACGCGGGCTCCGCTGCGGCTCTGCGACGCGCCTTTTGCCGTTTAAAGCCCCGCGTCTAATATTACCAAATCCCCTTTATTACGGGAGTATTTACAATCTCTCCCCCTCCTCCTCCTCCTCTTCTTCTTCTTCTTCCTCCTCCTTCTTCTCCTTTTACAGCCCCCTCCCTAACACACACACACCCAACCAACACACACCCAACCAACACACACCCTACCAACACACACCCTACCAACACACACCCTACCAACACACACCCTACCCTCCATCGCATGCAGCTCGAACCCAAGGCACATCTGAAAGTTATTACACCAGATACAGAGACAGACAAACAGGACCCCCCCCCCCCCCCCCTCCCACCAACTCCTACTGTACACCTCCATCGGCACACACACACACTCACAAGTGACCAAGACTTTAGGATCAGATCAGAAGTTTATTGGCTTGTTGTTGCTTGTTAAAAGAAACCATGAATGGCTTTTATGTCTCCGGATGGAGCTGACAATGAGCACGTTAACACGCACTGATCACGTGTCACACTGGCAACATGTTAACACGCACTGATCACATGTCACACGCGCTCTGAGACGCTTTGATGACCACGTCCTCCTGCGCGCGGCGCGATGTGACTGTGACGCGCGTGCGCTTGGCTTGTTCAACCTGTGCGTCCTGTTCTCTCTCTTTCTCTCCCCCCCGCCGACCCGTCTCCGTCTCCCCACCAATCTGCATCACGCAACCTTTCTGTTCACGCGCTCTACGGAAACACGCACATCCACGCGCGTCCGGGCGAGCGTTTGGCCGAGCGTGCGTGGCGCGCGCTCTTTCTCTCGCGCTGGAATCGCGACAGACTTTGTTAACCCGCGCGCGCACACTCCTCCAGTCGGTCCCCACGCAGCGCATCACCCCCCCCCGCCCCCTCCCCCCCTCCCCCTCCAGCGAGCTCCTGTCCGCGGCTTCCCCTGCCCTGTTTTGCGTCCCTCCCCCCCCCCCGCTCTGCATATTGCTTTCATTAGACGTCTCTGCGTCTCACGGACACGCACGCGCACACAGGCGCACACTCCTCCCTCTATCCGAGCCTCTTGTTCGGCCCCCCTGCTCTCTGTGGCTTCCAATGGATCCATCTCTCATGTCCAGCCCCCCCTCCCGAGCCCTCTAATGACCGTCCATTGGTTTTGTTATTGCGCGTCCCGTCCGTCCCTCCCCCGCCTCCCCCCCCCACCCCCCTCCCACCCGGGCGCGTCTGCCCTGCCCATGTTTTTGTATGTCGGGTGTCCGTCCGCCGCCTGACGTTCAAGTTCGCCGGGAACGTCACGTCCGTGCACTTGAACTTGTGCGGCTCAGGGGGGGAGGGGGGAGGGGGGCTTTTGCCATTTTTTCCATCTCTCTCCCCTTCTCTCTCTCTCTCTCTCTCCAGTTACCTCTCGCTCACTCTCTCTCTCTCTTTTCTCTGCTCTCCTTTCTCAAAAAAGCCATGACGGCGATCCTGCGATCCATCTTCGCCTCCGCGCCATCTTTGTATTATTTCTAATTTATTTCCCCCCCCCCCCTTCCTTGTGGATGTCAAGGCGTTGGATGAAGATATTTTTGCCCCACTGGAGTCTCCTCTCTAACCCCGGCTCTCCCCGATGTGATCCGCGCTGAACGCCGCCGCCAGCCACCATGTCTCGCCGCAAGCAAGGCAAACCTCAGCACTTAAGCAAACGGGACCTTTCGCGTAAGTAGCGATGAGATTATCACTTCTGACTTTCATTTCATCCAGCGGAGATGTGGCGGGCGGGGAGGGGGGGGGGGTGTTGGTGCGAGAAGGGGGACCGGACACTGGACGCGATCCGAGCGGTCAACGGGACTCAACATTGTGGAGAGAGCGTTGCGAGACCTCCGTGCGTAAAAAAAAAAGCCGCTTGGAGGTCCCCAAAAGCCCGAAAGAGAGAGAGAAAAAGTTTTTGTGCGCCAGGGCAAAAAGCCGTAACCGCTCCCGTGTTTCACGGGGAGAACGTGCGCTCGCTTGCGGCTCCGCTGCCGCCGGAGTCGCTCCGGTCAGTGGAGACGCGCAGGGCTCCCGGTGGCAGAGCGCGTCCTCTCCGCGGAGCTTTGTGGATAAATCCCCTCACGGAATACGCCGCTGTCCGGTCGCTCTGCGGGCGGGTTTCTTCATCAGCACTCTTGCTGCTATTTTTGGATTATTAGGAAAAAAAAGGTGGATTTTGGATCAATTTGGGGAAAATAATTCTGGTGTCGGCTCATCCTCCTTTAGCCGCACGATTCATTTTAATACACTTATCAAAACCCTAATGCCTTTCATATAAACGTTGATATTTAAAATACAACTGAGCCGCGGTGGAGTTAGAAACAAGAAAAGCAGCAACAGGACAGTTTAGACTCACTGGGCTGAATTACTTTTCATTTTTCAAATGAAGTTGCATTTGAAACAAGCAGAATATCTAAAGCAACTCGCGCAGTGGAGGCAAGACGTGATATCAGCTCACTGGCGCGGGGAACTCCAACAGTGTTCAGTTGGGTCTGGACGGTCCCTTTACGCGCGGCGTGTATTCTTTATAGTTTATTAGACGCGTCCGTGTCCTTTGGACCGACTCAACTGATAGCGGTGTTTGGAAAGTCCGCAGCAGTTGGCAAAGCGGGGCTTATCGCGCTGCCATGTGCCGCACTGTGCGCCACCTCGCAGCGTTAGTGGCTCTAAGTGGCCCGCAGACCGAAAACAACAAGACGTTTGGGTATCTTTACGCATCGCTGCTTGCTTGTGTTTAGGTATGTTGACTATAGCTGTCGCCTGTGCTCTTTTGTTTGGATAGAGAACGCGTGTGTGTGCGTGCGTGTGCGTGTGGCCCGGACTGGGGGACAGCGCAGTCACCATGACCACGTTCCGTCACTAGGAGGCAGAACGCGATCAGAAAATCCAGCGCTGAACTTGAACCTGATCAGTTTCATTGCCCCCCCCCCCCCCCCCCCCCTACCTACGCGGGCCACTATTTGGCGATCCCTTTAGAATAAAGGGAGAGCATACAGGACACGGGGGGGGGGGGGGGGGGGGGGGGGGGGGCAAGCCGACCTCCTCACCCCGTATCTCCTTCTTTTGGTGCATCACATTCTACATACATGCAGAACCCTTAAACCCCCACGCGCGCACACACACCACACACGCGCGCGCGCGCACACACACACGCACACACACGCGCGCACATTTCTATCCGTTTTTAGGGATTGCAGATTCACATCGGTTACAGATGCAGCACAGAACCTGTCAGCCTCAAGCAAACAACCTCCTTTTTCTTTTCATTCTTATCGAACGTAAATGTTCTATATTCAGTAAGATCCCATATTTCTATTGGATCATTTTATTTATGATCAGTGATCACTTTGTGACGGAAGCACAACGGAACTCAACGCTGTGTTTGTATTTCCTCCGTGTAAATTACATTTTCATTTTTCCCATAATCTGGAAATAAATACTTTATTTAAGGTGGAGAAGTTTTCTTCCCACAGATTTCTAGATTTATCAGAAAGGTTGTATTATTTAGCTTTAAAGCTTATTAAATGGATGGATGTTATTCTACAGCCTCCTATCACGAGCCCTTTAAAAATATTTCTAGGTCAGACTACATTTGTATCTTCATATTGTGTATTACTTATTTCTCCTTTGGGGGATGTCTTTGTCTGCTTACGCAGGTTTTTTTATATAAGGTGCAAAGACATCGTCTTCATCGCTGATCCTCGTACTTTTTATTTCACACAGTTCGATGGCCTTGAAATAGACACAAATAAGTACAATCTTCTAATCCATTGAAAGTGAAGTGTGTGCACGGAGACCTGCGTTGCATTAATGGTTTTGCCCCATTTGCACTTGTTCAACTCAAGGTTGAGCGTTACTGTTTTTTTGTTGCACAGGATTGCGTTTTTTAAATGATTTATTTCACATTCAGAATCTACGTCTCTTTATCTCTCTCCCTCTCACACACACACACACACACACACACACGCACACACACACGTCTGCTCACCCCCCACATACACACTCATTCACACATGCATACCTAGGAAAACCTTTTCCTATTATCAGACAAAATCTGTACCAATCACTGGGACGGTCAAAATTAAAATCTATTTTTTGATCCTCGGTGGCTTTAAATTCATTAGAAATGGAAAATTGGCGGCTGAATGAAGCAGGTCAACGCGTATTAGGCCGGCTGCATCTCGCAGTCTTTGGAACGGGAGATTTCTTAAAAAAAAAAAAAAGGGGGCACACTGAATAACATGCTGGCGTTCGGCTTCCCTGAGTCGGCTGCTGTGTTCGTGACTCCTCGTGCACCACGCGGGGCGGTCGGAGCTCGACAAAAGGCGCCTCAAGACGAGCAGTCAGGAGTTAATCCGGCCTCGGAGGGGTGAGGAATCGGGGCTGAACGGCTCATTTCGGGGCTGATTTCCCGCCGCACAAGTGGCTGGTATAAGAACTATGAGCGAGGCGCGTGTAATTGAGGCCGTGAAAAGACGACTCACACACACGCACACACACACACACACACATACGCACACACACTGTGTACGCCGCCTTCCCTTCCCTCGTTGCCCCGGCACACATGTTTGTGACAGTTTTCCATTCGGACAATTACAGGATGGTAAACGCGCTCAAACCAGGTTATGAGAGTCCACCGATGTTTAGCTGAACGATGTGTTTAAGCGTCAGCGCCGCCCCTCTCATTGTCTCTGAGGAATCTGATTTGGGCTTTTGGAGGTATTCAGGATATTCTTTCCCACCATTATCCCCTGTGATGTGGGATCCAGACCAGCGTGCGTTGTAATCACTTCCCCCGACATTACGTGCATTTTTTTTTATCATTACAAGGCGCGTTTTCTCAGCCCATCATTGCGTCCTCTGATCCTCCGATGCTCTGTGTGACCGATGTAATCCGACTACAGGAGACCAGAGGGACAAACATTAACATGTGATTGCTACTTGTTGTTCTTGCGGAGTAAGCGTCACCTTCTCGTTTCCTCCCCCCCCCCCCTCCAGCTGCCAAACCCCTCACAGCGGCCGGCGTCTGGTCGCAGGAGCCGTCGGAGCGCTACCCGGAGCCCTCGAACGAGACCGGCGGCCTCAACGGGCACCACCCGTGCTCCGCCGTGGGCCGGCTGGCCCGGCTGGGCGGCGACGCTCACCCCTCCCTGGAGCAGGACCTCCTGACCTGCGGCCAGTGCCAAGCCACCTTCCCTTTGGCGGACATCCTGCTCTTCATCGAGCACAAGCGAAAGCGATGCCACGGGCCGCCCTGCCTGGCCGTGGGCCGGGGCCTGGACAAGCCCCCCTCGCCCTCCCCCGGCTTGGCCCTCACCCCGTCCACGGCGTTTGGCGCCCTGCGCAGCCGCAGGCCCGTGGAAGTTGGCGTCCAGGCCACGCTGGCGGACGACGACGACGACGACCGCTTCTTGTTGCCCCGGGGGATTTGCCCAAAACAGGAGCCCCTCCCAGGTAACCAGAGCTGCTCGCACGCCCGACCAGCACCGTTGTTCAGGGAGAGACAGCAGACCGCCTCCGGGCAGCGGCTGCGTCTGTGGACCATGTCGCGTGCTTTAGCGTGAGGAGCGTTGTGCGTGGGGGCAGATCACGAGGGGGTCTGTCGCCCCACACGGGGTCTGAAACGTTACTCTGCAGCTTAAACAACCTCCCATTGGCACATTGTGTGTGTGTGTGTGTGTTTGTGTGCGTCGACATGTCGATCTCCATCTGAGCACAAGGGACACACGACCATCTTTGTTACGGCAAAATACCTGCTGGTCTGAGACTTGTTTGAGGGGGGGGGGGGGGGTGCATGAAGGGGAAGGGGACAGCAACAGAGGGTCTTCCCCGATGGGGGGGGGGGGCACAGGAGAGAGCTCTCCTCACTGCTTTTTGTCTTCAGCAGTAAACACACTGGTTCCCAGTAGCCGGGAAGACACGGACATGGTGCCACTGGTCGCTGTGGCCTTCAGGGACAGCTGTGTGTGTGTGTGTGTGTGTGCGTGTGTGTGTGTGTGTGTGTGTGTGTGTGTGTGTGTGTGTGCGTGTGTGTGTGTGTGTGCGTGTGTGTGTGTGTGCAGACGGAGGCTGAACTAACTGTGAGACTTCCAGTCTGGGGAGTAACTGTAGCCTTCTTCCTGGGATCGTGCACACAACATGTGTGTCCTTGCATAACATCTGTGTGTGTGTGTGCGTGTGTGTGTGCGTGTGTGTGTGTGTGTGTGTGTGTGTGTGCCTCATGCGGCCTCAGCAGATGTGTCCTGCTCTCAGTGTGGTTTCCCCTCTTTTACTGCCACATCTTACCCGACTTAATGCAGCCCAGCTCTCCGGTTCTTTCATTCTTTTCCTCCCTCTGAGTTTACCTCTGTGCCGAACTTCACAGGTAAAACACCAGATTCCCCCGCTGCTTTTTCCTCCTTTGTACAAGACTCGAATGAAAAGGCGAGAAAGAGGGAAAAGCCAGTTTGGGGTTTTTGCTCTGAGAGGGAAAATAATTTATTTAAAGTGCGTTAACACCGCTAATTATTTGTTGCGGTGCCATTTTTTGGGGCGCTGGTGCATTTTAATTAGAAGTATTTTTTGGGTGGCGGGTTGCCTGCACTTAAATAGCCAGAGCTACAGAGAGGCTGAGGTCCGGAGGGGCTGGAGATAAAAAAGAGCAGCAGAATAAACATTTCATCACTTTGCACGAGTGTAACTTGAGGGAAAACAAACGGCTACTATAAAGGTGCAATTCTTACAATTCTGAGTTGTGTTGGGACGAGAGTAATTGTTGCCAAGATGCGTTTGACCTTTGACCTATGCCCGCTAGCGCCGGACCTATGTCCCGCGCGTCCGCTGCAAGGAGCGCCGTGCACAAGCAACATTTCTTCTACGTGTGTCGCTGCAGTGACGGTTTCAGCAACCCGCCCCGACCCCACCCCTCAGACCCCCACCTTCTACACCCACCCACCAGCTAAACTGGGTTATTAGAGCGATTTACATCATAATGCAGGCGTCTGGTTGCCTTAATAGCGGTGTGTGTGGGAACGTCTTGGGAGGAACAGCTGTACAGACGGAGCAGGAAAACAGGACGGCGGCGTTATTTGTCTCGTCTCTTGTGCGCTTGTTATTTTAAACAGAAAATCTCTCCTCCTCACAAGGAATCCAATTTCATTTGCATCTTTCCTCTCCTTTTTTTACCTTCTGCTCAAACGCCACCTCAATTTTCAAGACGCGACCATTTTGATTATCGCGCATTCTATAATTGAAGGCAGTATTCTTTTTTCCCTCGACCACGGCTTTCATCGTAATTGACCCCAAACTGTCACAGCAAAGTCAATTTGTGGAAAGCACAAAAAAAGAGAACACAAAAATCAGCTGGTTGCATCCGTCCAAAACCATAGTGACAAAACGGGAGGAATTCTTGTGTATTTGTAAATCTGTCTGCGTTCCACTGGGGCCCATAGACCTTCCTTACAGCAGCTCAATGACTCCTTTAAAAGACAAAACGAGTTTAGAACTGTTCGCCAATATTTAGATATTTTATTTTGAATTTTCAGCGACAATATATGGATGTTTTTTTTCTTTCAGTTCATCTTCTTTTGGGAAGGATTGAAAATATTCATTCTGAAATGATTTAAGAAAACCGGGAATACGTGTTCCATCATTGCAGGATATCAGATGCCCTTTGTCCCTACGTTAGTTTTCTTCTGCATGCGTGTGCAGCAGTGATGTGCTTGTTGTCAGAATGTGTGGTGAGTCCACAAAGCTCCTCTGGCCGCTGTGAGGCTCAAGAGGGAACACAAAGCGTCGGACTCGCTCCAGAATGCTGCTGATATTTACATATCAAACAGCTCCAACTGAGGCGAGCCGGGCCGTCACCTCCTCTGTGTGTGTGCGTGTGTGTGTGTGCGTGTGTGTGTGTGTGTGTGTGTGTGTGTGTGTGAGAGAGAGCAATAGAAACATGACTGATCAGTGATGCAAAAAGGCAGCATACCTGCCCACCCACATGGCATACAAGACTCACACACACACGCACGCACACACACGCACGCACACACACACACACACACACGGTTGGTGCTATCTCTCACTCACTCTCTCTTGGCCATTTACTCTATTAATCCCTGACTGAGATGAGAATTCTGATTATAATCCCTGAGGAGATCCCCCTCGTTCAGAAGCAGCATCAGTAATGGCTCTGAAGGGAGGGGGTTGCATGTGTGTGTGTGTGTGTGTCCCTGTCTCCCTCTGTCTATTTCTTTTTATTCATTTCTATTAACCAAAAACTGAAATTCAGAATTAATTCCTCTGCGGATTATTTCCACAGTGAACACAATTTCTGCTGTCCCGTTTGCCAATTGATTTGGTCATAATTGGGAATTTAATCCCCTGTCCTCTCTGTAAAAATCAGCCCTAATAAATGTGTTAATCAGCAGAAATTGATATGCAGCCGGTAAAAATAATCATCCACTCCGTGGACAAATGCTTTTGTTTAGCAGTATTGGCTGAAATGCTGCGTGATCGGTTATTTAGTAGCGATGTTATCGACACGTTGTAGAAGGTGTGCAGGGTGCTGGGTGCAGGGTGCAGGGTGCTGGGTGCAGGGTGCTGGGTGCAGGGTGCTGGGTGCTGGGTGCTGGGTGCAGGGTGCTGGGTGCTGGGTGCTGGGTGCTGGGTGCAGGGTGCTGGGTGCTGGGTGCTGGGTGCTGGGTGCAGGGTGCTGGGTGCTGGGTGCAGGGTGCTGGGTGCAGGGTGCAGGGTGCTGGGTGCTGGGTGCTGGGTGCAGGGTGCTGGGTGCTGGGTGCTGGGTGCTGGGTGCAGGGTGCTGGGTGCTGGGTGCTGGGTGCTGGGTGCAGGGTGCAGGGTGCTGGGTGCTGGGTGCTGGGTGCAGGGTGCTGGGTGCTGGGTGCTGGGTGCTGGGTGCAGGGTGCTGGGTGCTGGGTGCTGGGTGCAGGGTGCAGGGTGCTGGGTGCTGGGTGCAGGGTGCAGGGTGCAGGGTGCTGGGTGCTGGGTGCTGGGTGCTGGGTGCAGGGTGCTGGGTGCTGGGTGCTGGGTGCTGGGTGCAGGGTGCAGGGTGCAGGGTGCTGGGTGCTGGGTGCTGGGTGCTGGTGGTTGTGTTGGTCTGTGTGCGACCGGAGGAGACGGGCGGACTGTCAGATCTCTCCGTCCACGTCTGCCAACAGTCAATGCAAACCCGGGACGGACAATTGGTAACAAATCAATTACAGCGTGTTTGGTGTGTGTGTGTGTGTGTGTGTGTGTGTGTGTGTGTGTGTGTGTGTGTGTGTCGTGGCTTCGCCGCGTTGCCGGTGAGCCTACAAAGAGATTTCTCACGCCGGCTGCCGTTACTAATCCATTGTTGCTCTGCCTCTTTTCTTTCCCTCCACATAAGATTCTCTTTAGTGGACTTGAATGCGGCGCGTTTGAACTCTCCCGCCGCACTGAGGCGGGACGGCGTTGGCATCTCCGATGCGAGTAAACAAAAAGAACACGCTGCAAAGGCCCGGCGAAGCCACATCAAATGTGCCACCGAAGGCCAGCGGGCCGCCGTGTGTTTGGTTCCCGGCGCGCATGGAGCTCCACGCGGAGCTGTTGGTTATTGTCTCGCTCTAAACATGTGGGTGTGTGTTGCTCCACACGGAACCCCCCCACAGCGCTGGCAAGCCACTGCTCACACATCTTCGGATGTAGCAATAAAAAATAAAAAAAAGGCTTTGTGTTGCTCTAAAGGGAAGAATCACCTGAATTTGAAAGTTCCTCACTGGGAAGCCTGTAGATTTAATGTGACTGTAATGTGAACACACACACACACACACACACACACACACATATTCAGTTACATAAGATTAAAAGTATTAGTTCAGCTGCATTGAATTGCTCAACTAAATATATATTGTTCTGCTCTTTATTTTAAGGCATTAATAATTGTTCTAGGAGGGTTGAGGTGGATGAGCTTTTTCTAATAGTGTATATTGGACTTATCATGATCCTCCTTATTGAACGGTAGCAGTTGTTTCGCTTTGTGCTGAATCAGGAACCGATGAGTTCCACATGTGCAGCAGTGGCTTTAACAGGAGGAGGCGAGCGGAGCAGCGAGAACACGCCGTCACGTGGAAGGAACGATGTCACCACCCGGGGATGGCGGCTGGAACCAGGCGGCGTAGACCGGTAGAAAACCAGGAGACCATCGTGGTCGCTGAGCAGTGGTACGAACGGGGACGTCAGGCCGCCTGCTGTACGCACCATGTGACGCGGGCCTTTATTGATCTGGTTTCTGTGTTTATCCGAGTGACTCGACGTTCCACGCTGCGTCTACTCCTCCGTGGTGAGAGCTGCTGATTTCAGCTCACATGCTGCTCATTGTGTGTTTATTCCTGTAGACGCACACACACACACACACACACACACACACACACACACACACACACACACACACACACACACACACACACTCTGGTCCGTCTGCTCACGGGGTGAACATGTTACTCTGCTCTCTTATTATGTGGAAGGCAGTTGATGACCTCTTCATAAAACTGTTTATACACTACAAAGCTTATTTATATGGGCCACTGGATTACAGGCTAGCTACACACACACACACACACACACACACACACACACACATATACACACACACACACACGCACACACACGCACACACACATATACACGCGCACACATTCACACACACACACGCACACACACACACACATAGTGTTGTTAGTTACTCAGGTGGTCTCTTGACTAGAGACTCAAGTGACCAGATTTGTGTGACTAACAACACTAATAACAAGTCACTAAGGACTCGAGTGACTAACACTAATGACTCAAGTCACTAAGGACTCAAGTGACTAACACTAGTGACTCAAGTCACTAAGGACTCGAGTGACTAACACTAATGACAAGTCACTAAGGACTCGAGTGACTAACACTAATGACTCAAGTCACTAAGGACTCGAGTGACTAACACTAATGACAAGTCACTAAGGACTCGAGTGACTAACACTAATGACTCAAGTCACTAAGGACTCGAGTGACTAACACTAATGACTCAAGTCACTAAGGACTCGAGTGACTAACACTAATGACAAGTCACTAAGGACTCGAGTGACTAACACTAATGACTCAAGTCACTAAGGACTCGAGTGACTAACACTAATGACTCAAGTCACTAAGGACTCGAGTGACTAACACTAATGACAAGTCACTAAGGACTCGAGTGACTAACACTAATGACTCAAGTCACTAAGGACTCGAGTGACTAACACTAATGACTCAAGTCACTAAGGACTCGAGTGACTAACACTAATGACAAGTCACTAAGGACTCGAGTGACTAACACTAATGACTCAAGTCACTAAGGACTCGAGTGACTAACACTAATGACAAGTCACTAAGGACTCGAGTGACTAACACTAATGACTCAAGTCACTAAGGACTCGAGTGACTAACACTAATGACTCAAGTCACTAAGGACTCGAGTGACTAACAACACTAATGACTGAAGTGACTAAGGACTCGAGTGACTAGAGACTCAAGTGACTAACAACACTAACGACTGAAGTGACTAAGGACTCGAGTGACTAGAGACTCAAGTGACTAACAACACTAACGACTGAAGTGACTAGAGACTCGAATGACTAGAGACTCAAGTCACTAAGGACTCGAGTGACTAGAGACTCAAGTCACTAAGGACTCGAGTGACTAGAGACTCAAGTGACTTAAAACACTAACGACTGAAGTGACTAAGGACTCGAGTGACTAGAGACTCAAGTGACTAACAACACTAACGACTGAAGTGACTAAGGACTCGAATGACTAGAGACTCAAGTGACTAACAACACTAACGATTGAAGTGACTAGAGACTCAAATGACTAGAGACTCAAGTCACTAAGGACTCGAGTGACTAGAGACTCAAGTCACTAAGGACTCGAGTGACTAGAGACTCAAGTGACTTAAAACACTAACGACTGAAGTGACTAAGGACTCGAGTGACTAGAGACTCAAGTGACTAACAACACTAACGACTCAAGAGACTAAGGACTCGAGTGACTAGAGACTCAAGTGACTAACAACACTAACGATTGAAGTGACTAGAGACTCAAATGACTAGAGACTCAAATGACTAGAGACTCAAGTCACTAAGGACTCGAGTGACTAGAGACTCAAGTCACTAAGGACTCGAGTGACTAGAGACTCAAGTGACTAAAAACACTAACGATTGAAGTGACTAGAGACTCGAATGACTAGAGACTCACGTGACTAACATCACTAACGACTAGCAAATAGTAACAATAGTAACAAATAAGTGATTTGAGATTTAAGAGTTAACTCCAGAAAAGCCTCATCAATACTTACACATACACACATATGTATATGTTGGTCTACAAGTTCATGAATGAACACGCAACATGTACGATGAACTTCCCCTTTGCCACCACGAGCAGCCGACCTTTCCGATTGTTTGTAAAAGCTCATTTGAATTTTAAGCGCTGCTTTAATCTTCAGAGCTCAAGCCGCCTCATGAATATGCATCGGTGACGTTAGTTCATCACCTAGTTGTACATTCTAATGACCATTAGGTCCTCACGGTAATTGACAATTGTTTTGCATTTTTGATTGGCCTGTTACCGTGCACATGCATGGCGCACATCAGCTACGCTTGTCAGAGCCGGCATGTCAGGGGTGTGTGTGCGTGTGTGTGTGTGTGCGTGTGTGTGTGTGTGTGCGTGTGTGTGCGCATGAGCCAGGTGTGTTTTTAGACCAATTACACAAAAGTTGCATTTTTTAAAATTGTGCACATATTGAGCCCTGAGGCAGAGATTGGACATTTGTAACTGATATGATGTCTCCTCTGTTCTCTCTGCTTGTCTCGTACAAACGGACACACACAGCCGACGCGACGCAAACCACGTGTCTGCCTTACGTGTGCGTCCGTGTTGACATGGTAAAAAGATTCCCTCTCACTGCCCAGCTCTCTTTCTATTCATTTCTAGTTGCAACCCCCTCCGTTCTGTTTCTCCTTCGACAAACAGATGTCAGATTCCTCCCTTCTCCCTCTGCGCGTCCATCCGAGGCTGCCATTTTATAGACAGCGATTCGTCTTCCTAAGTGAGTTCCTCTGTAAACATGGACAAAAACTCCTGGCAGAATATTGGAAAAGAGAAGGATCGCATTGTTCTGTCCTCAGCAGAAAAAGCAGCTCTGAAGAAATGGACCTGCGTGTTCACTAATGCTTCCTCTGTGCTGAGAGAAGGGGCCTGTTCCTCAAAGTATTTCTGTTCTTGTGACAAGAAGACAAAAGAAGACAAAAATCAATCAATAAATGTCAATGATGAAGCACGATAATAATAATAATAACAAGAAAACGTGAGCAAAAATAAGATAATTAATACAAGCGTGCGTTTTGTGTTTTTAGTGTGTATCTTTTTGAGCACCACGAGAAATGATATAATATATAATAAAATATAATAAAAGATTTCATTCATTTTTATTATTAGTAGTAAGTAGTTTCAATGAACAAGAGCCACACACACACACACACACACGCACACACACACACACACACGCACGCACGCACGCACGCACGCACGCACGCACACACGCACACACACGCACACACACACACACACACACACACACACACTCCTCTTTTTCCTCAAGTCTTTCCCAGTTTGTGTACAAGTGCCGTTAGAGAGAGAACCTACACGGTGATGAAAAGGAATTCTTAATTGCGCAGAAATGAGCTGCGTTACAAACGGCGGAGCGATGGACGCAGCCGAGGGGAAGGCTTGTGTGTGTGTGTGTGTGTGTGTGTGTGTGTGCGTGTGTGCGTGTTTTGTTCCAGGGTCGTCTCCGGAGAGACTGGTGAGGCCTGTTTCCTGAGGTCTCTTTTAGCCCCCCGTGCAAATACCACACACACACACACACACACACACACACACACACACACACACACACACACACACACACACACTATATACCTCTGGCTGCTGTTACTCACTTCAAAGTTGTTAATATTCAGCTGGGAAACTGTATCCAGAGCGCAGCTAAATTATTAAGCGTATGAACTTTTTAGGCAGTAAGATGAACTGATGGGCCACAACTATGAGATCCTCCTCTTCTTCACGTGTGTGTGTGTGTGTGTGTGTGTGTGTGTGAACATGGACCCTCTGCTTCTGCTTGGTCTTTGGCCAGGGGCATGCATAATTGATCCTCTGCCCGCTATCATTTTCTTGATGTAATTGCCCTGGTAAGATATGATGAAATCTAATGGATAATTTAGCCCCCCCCCCCCGCCCCCCCCTCCCCTCCCCAGCAACAACAAAACACCGCAAGTAGCTTCACTAACAAGCACATTGATTTGTGAGTGTGTAGAGGTCATTCAGGAAGAAGACGCTAACTGCGGTTTCTCCTTTTAACGCTTTCGATGCTAAAGTCAGAACTCAAATCACTCTTTGGCAGATTGACGTGGGAGAATTATGAAGTGTGTACAAATAGAGGGTTTAAAGGAAACACTTTAATAATATTGAATGTTTTCCAGGAAAAACGAAGATGCTTTTCAACACTGTGAAGGTCTAAGGGCACCAGCAGAATAGTACAATCATTTCCCTTTAAGTAAAATGTAATGTTTACTCCATTCCAGGTATATCCCCTAAACAAGTAAAGCTAAATAAAAAGAAACAACCTGTCTTGTTAAATAAATATTGAAGCGTATTTAATGTTACGATGTCAATTCTTCCCGTGCAGCAGTTTGTGTTGACAGACAGATGTGTTTTAACGTGTCTGGACTGCCGTCTCACACACACACACACACACACACACACACACACACACACACACACACACACACCCTTTCTCTCTGCCTAAATGTGTGTGTGTGTGTGTGTGTGTGTGTGTGTGTGAGCCACGTCTGCCACAAATACAGAGACACTTACACGCTCTTGTCCCTCTTAACAAATTTACCGTGGACAGCGACCTCTAACCCCCCCTCCCGTCCCCTCCACCCCCTCCACCCCCTCCACCCCCCTCCACCCCCTCCACCCGGTGGCCAGTTCCTCTGTCGAGCTTATCTTCAAGACCGATCCGCAAAATATTGTCTAACATGAAATCGGTCCGTGAGGCAAAAAAGGTCGGGGGGGGGTGGGTGGGAGGGAGAGAGAGAGGGAGAGAGGGAGGGAGGGGGGGGGGTGTAAGGCCGGGTCCTGGCAGTGGCCGTCCATTAACAGATGAACTTGGCAAACGTCCAACCGTTTGACGGGCCTGGTCTCATAGGACGGGGAGGGGAGGAGGGGGGAGGGAGGAAAGGGGGGAGGATACAGCCTCCTCCCTTTAGCTCGGCATATTAACCCGCGCTCATTCCCGCTGGTGTGTACCTGCATGCTGTTTAACGGGCTCGCTGCCATGGAAACGCTGCCGCTGAAAGGTTAAAGAAGAAGAAGTAGAAAAGTGAAAAAAACAAGCAAACAAGTTGAAAGACGCAGAAAGAGAAGAAGAAAATATTACAGCAGACTTCCACTAAGGCCCCTGACCCGCCGAGCCTCCACGAGAGGATCGACGAGGCCGAGGCAGCGCAGGAGGAAGTAGAATACACATATTTTTGACCTTTGTGGAACTGCTGCTTGTGTAACCGAAGTCGAGCACATTTATATTTACAGCAGCAGTCAGGGTTCAGCAGGCGGAAGGAGGGAGGGTTACAAAACTGCTGCTCAGTAGGTTTGATGCCTTGCTTAAGGGCTCTTTGCGCATCGGCCGTGCGTCTGCCTGCGGCGCGGTGGGAACTTTAAGCAGGCGCTGGCGGGCTTTGAGGCTGTGGGCCTTTCCGGTGCCTTTACCTCCGTCCCGGCCCCCCAGCAGCACAGCCGGCTCGCAGTGCCTCTCGTGGACGAAGAGGCTTTGCGTCCAATCATAATAACAAATATTTCCAGGTATCAAAACAGCAACAGAACTAGTTGGGGCCTTCACTCCTGCTTCGCATTCCTCTTTGTGTAGTCGTACAGCCAGGGGTCACCAGAGGTCACCAGAGGTCACCAGAGGTCGTCAGAGGTGCAGTAGAGACACGTGACGCTGTCTTTGCTGAGAAGTGGGACGCGTCGACTGTTTGAAGGAGGCCAAATTCCCTGCAGCACATTTCCAAGAAAGGAAAGTGTTCTCTGGACAAAGTGCTTCCTTGTGTGTTGTTTGCGACGAGCATCGTTCCGCCTCCATGTGGTCGACATTCATACGAGGTCGACAGAACAGACACGCGTGTGGATGCAAATGAAACATGTACTTTAGTGTTACTTTTTGCCCCGCTTCATTGGCGTTACACGCAAGTGGTGCACAGTGTGCGTTCTGTATGTGAGGGCGGCCGGCGGTGGTATGAGGACACCGTGACCTGAGACACATGCTGCACTCAGGCTTCAGACACTCAGCGATAACCTGTATTTGTGTCATGTTTGTGATGAATTGTCCTCCTGCTCAAAGGGCTGTTAATATGTGTGCGTTTATCAGTGACACCATTTATAGCACGCGCACCAAACAAATCAGACATCTTTCTGATGGTATATTTGACATTGAGAGCAGCGAGGAGGCCATGTGACTGCATTTCGTGTCTGCTGACTAACTGCACGGATGTGAGTGCTGCCGCGACTCGGACCGATGGAATCTGCGCCTCAGATGCCCACGAAGGGTGGAATCGTCTCTGAAATGATTTCCTATTGTGAACTAACGACAAAAGACAGAAAGTCTGTCGGACCTTACAGCTTTCCTCGTGTAATGTTCATGGCACTACGAGCGATGCAACCACATTGGCTGCAGCCTTAAATCAGACGTGGCTCAATACATTCGGCCCACCGTGTTTCTTTGTTTAATAGCAGAGCAGATCGTTTTAACATAAGACACCTGCAGCTGGTTCCCTCAGTGATAAACCTTTGGAATGATTGACGAGGTTGTTGGTGTTGAAATGTTTCAGAAGTAAACAATCCAATCAGCTGCTGCCCAATCCGTCCGTCAACGCACCAAGCGACCGTTTCACGTCGCTCACGTTCCCTCATGACCAGCGCCGTAGAGCCTGTTTATACACCGATATGCAGCCGTGATCACACACACACACACACACACACACACACACACACACACACCCTCTGTACCTCTGGCTGCTGTTGCTCTCTTCAAAGTTGTTAATATTAACACACAGCAGCACCCGTGGGGCCTGTAAGCGGCGCAGCTTACTGCCGCCACCTTTGGCTCCGTCTCTCTCTCCTCGGTTCCTCTCCTGCGGGCGGAGCAACAGCATCGGCTACTTTCTTTCCTTCTTTGCGCTGCCGATGTTCACGCAAACACAGGGCTGTGCCCCCGGGCCTCAGCGGGCAGATGCAGGCTCTCTGAAGGCCGGGGTCGTCATAGGAACGGGGCGCTCGCGGCAGGCCGGTTCCTGTCGCCTGCAGCGCCTGAGAGAAAAGGCCGTTTGGGCCGCGGTCACATCAGGAAGCGTCAGGAGATGCAAACGCTTGTTTCTCCGTCAATGGGCCGGTGGAGGTGCTGAACTGTAGGAGGAAAACACAACCCCCCCCCCCGAGAAACAGAGACAAAGATGAAGCGGAACGAAGAAGAGAAGAAAGAGACGTAGCGCACGCTGGGAGCAGCAGATCGGGACGTGACCCGCGTCCACATAAAAGCACCTGTCTGCAAAGACACATTTAATGTGTGTGTGTGTGTGTCTGTGAATGATGTACGGCTTGTGTTCACCGGGCCGTATTGTGGCCCGGCCCGCCTTCACCGGCGGGAATGATAAATTGCAGATGTCCACGGGATTCACCCGAGCACCTGTGGTCGCTCTCACATAACAAATAAATAACTAAGAGAGACACAAAAGGCCTCTTGGATGTGACTTTTTACTTCGGGGCTTGTTCAGGATGCAGTATTTGTTTTAGAGATGCTGCTTTTGTAAATGCACCTCTGACTTGAGTCAAGAAACCAGCTTTTGGGTTAAACTTCAACTTCAACTCGTTAACCAATAAGTCCTCTCTCTCTATTTTAACCTCTAATTTCTTGGTCTTTGTAAAATGTAATTCTTAAGAATTATTACAAAGAAGTCACGCTTACCTGCGTAAAAAATCACTCTTTCAAAGATCTAAAAGTGAAAAATCAGTGTCTGATTTGAGAACGGGCACATTTTATTGGGCTAACTGACTTTGGATTCATGCAACACAAATGAACTAGTGGTTGTCTCATAGTTGGAGCTCCCTGGTGACTGCTGGGACGTAGGACGTGGTGTCTCTACCTCCTGTTAATCCATAATCACAGAGGAAAGACCTCCGACGCTCAATCATCACTTCACCTTCTTACGGGCGTTTTGCCTCTGAAGTCCTGGAGCTGCAGACGGGGGAGATCCAGCTTCCCGTGGAACCTCCAGGCTGCTGTGGGACGTCTGAATGGAATTCAGATTCAGATCACGAGGTTCTGATGGAATCACCGACGGGTTTCATTCCGGGAGCATTTCTTCAAGGAAGCTGTCCGACATTAGAAGCATTTATTGTGGCTCCAGGCGAGCGCTCCCTGCGGCCCGCTGGGCTCCGCTGGGACACGGACGGGACACGGCAGGGACACGGCAGGGACACGGGGGGATCATCCTGAGGGGGGTGAGGGTCAGTGGTTTACCATCCATTGATAAAGTGCAGGACAGGAACACGACGTCACACTGCCGTGTTCTTCAGCACAGACACTCACACGCGTGACATCGGCCTTCTCTCTGATGGGACCTCTGATGTCTTTGTGTGCTGTTTTAGAGCTTTTGAATGGGGGGCTTCTGTGGGGGGGTTTGGCTCTAAACACTTTCTGAAACACTGTTAATCTTTGAGGTCTTTCAGAAAACCTTCAGCTTGGCATCAACTCCCCTCGTCTCCTGCTGGCACATTAAAGCAGCAGCTCTCTGACCAGCAATCACACTCAGTGTGACATGAAGTCACGTGGGCTCATCACCATTGATTGATGTGTTATTCCCAGTGATGAGCTGGGGGGGCTTAAGGTTCTGGACTGGGAACTCGGTCCGCTCGGCCGCTCCATGTGAATGTAGACCCTGCAGGGGCCTGATGGCCGCCTCGCGTTTTGCAGCCGAAATCCGTCAACTGTGTAACACACACACGCGGCCTCTCGGGGTGTGTGTGTGTGTGTGTGTGTGTGTGTGTGTGTGTGTGTGTGTGTGTGTGTTTGCATATCGTGGTCGTACGTGGTTGCGTTCTGTCAACCTGAGAAGCGCTCGCAGCATCACCGCTCGGCCTCTCGATCCCCCTTGTTTTTCGTTTCAGTCTCTCTCTCTCTCCCTCTATGTCTCTCTCCCTCTATGTCTCTCTCCCTCTATGTCTCTCTCCCTCTATGTCTCTCTCCCTCTATGTCTCCCTCCCTCTATGTCTCCCTCCCTCTCTCTCCCTCTCTCTCTCTCCCTCTATGTCTCTCTCCCTCTATGTCTCTCTCCCTCTATGTCTCTCTCTCTCTCTCTCTCTCTCTCAGCAGTAAAGACCCTCGCTACCTGACACACATCCACCTTTCTACTTGACCGCGCACACAGGAGGGCAGCGGCGTGTGTGTGTGTGTGTGTGTGTGTGTGTGTGTATTCTCCAGTGAGCCGCTGGCCTCTGGGTTAAAGGGCTGGGTGAACACACACACACACACACACACACACACACACACACTTCACTGAGATAAAACACAGGTTTAATCTTTGACACTGTGTCCAAACTGGCCTCTTTGCAGGTGAGGAGAGTCTCGTGGGGAGTGTGTGTGTGTGTGAGTGTGTGTGTGTGTGTGTGTGTGTGTGTGCGTTTGAGCTAAATGTGGAGGACAATAGCCTGAAGTGTGTGCACATGTAGTACAGTACGGGCTTCTTCTCTTTCTTCTTCCTGTAAGCCTCGACATTTTGCAACTGTATTTACTTTTTCAATTTCCACAAAGTAGATGGTGTGAGTTCTTTTTAAATCTGTGTCTCCAAGTTGGCTCATGAATACTATAAGAAAGGACACACGGTTTTGCTGCAGTTTGTACACTAAGTTTGTAAGTTGTTTCAGTGTCTCTTTTCAAAACAAAGATCATTAAAAATACAGAAAACCTTTTAAAAGTGGAGCTGGATGTCAGAACTAGAAAGGACTTGATTTATTCCCCCAGTAAACGTTGTAAACACCAGCTCATGGTCTCAGTCTCTAGTTTCTCTCCTATACAGCATCATGTTCATTTAGTTTACAATCACACGGACCAGGAACCCACCGTGATTGACAGGTTTCCACCACAGCGTCACTTCCAAACATCATTACTACGATCCTAATATAAACCAGTGTACTACTTCTACACACTCTACATACATCAGTCTGTACATAGAACACAAAAAACACTTTGTCATAACAGATGTTCATGAATGGAATTGTATCCCTCCAGAGTCCGTAAACATCCCAGAATTCCTGTTTCCAAAGCAGCACTCAGCTGTGATGGGACCTTCAATTGGAGGCATATTGACCTTTTAGGAATATTTACTGTGTAATGCAATTAAAGCACAAATGGATTTGGCCCACTGATCTTTTTATGCACCGTGTCAGCAGGCCAGTAAAACATACACACACACACACACACACGCACGCACGCACGCACGCACACACACACACACACACACGCACACACACACACGCACGCACCCCAGTCGGGTCCTGTGCTCATTTGTGTGTCCATGTTAAACATCTATAATCCTCCCTCCCTCGTGGAATCGCACACAGCCTCGAACGCACACGCAAGCGTGAACACACACACGTGCACACAAGCCCCTCGTGAGTGTGTGTCTGCCAACTCGCACGGCAGCCTGCCAGCAAAACAAAAAAAAGGGGGCTGTGATTGGGGTGAAGGCTCATCTACTGGATTCAGCCACACACACACACACACACACACAGTAACACACACACACACAGTAACACACGCACACACACACACACACTCACACACAGTAACACACACACACAGTAACACACACACACACACACACAGTACTGACCTAGTGGCGATTTAGATTAACAGGGTTAATTAGCTGAACACTGCACCACACTCTGGGGGGGGTCTCAGGTCTCAGGTCTCAGGCCGGGTGGGGGTCTCAGGTCTCAGGTCTCAGGCCGGGTGGGGGACTCAGGTCTCAGGTCTCAGGCCGGGTGGGGGTCTCAGGTCTCAGGCCGGGTGGGGGTCTCAGGTCTCAGGCCGGGTGGGGGACTCAGGTCTCAGGTCTCAGGCCGGGTGGGGGTCTCAGGTCTCAGGCCGGGTGGGGGTCTCAGGTCTCAGGCTGGGTGAGGGTCTCAGGTCTCAGGCTGGGTGGGGGTCTCAGGTCTCAGGTCGGGTGGGGGTCTCAGGTCTCAGGCCAGTGGGGGTCTCAGGTCTCAGGTCTCAGGCCGGGGGCCACGAGCTGCCACCATCCATGTGGGGGATGCGTTTAGCTGAAGGGATCAAACAGGTGAAGATGAGCTGCAGAACATTTTTCGGCCCACAGTGTAATAAGTTGTTAACGTCAGCTCCTCCTCACACTCAGCTGCCTGCTGTTCCCCCACAACAGGTACTGAGATGTGGCTGAGTGAAGGTCTGTGGGGGCCAAACCCGTCCAACGTGAGTGCTGGTTTGTGTATGGATCCGTGTTTCAGCCTCCAATCTCCTCTGTGTGCGTGAGTCATGGTGGTTTGTGTTACTCGAGTTGTTTAGTCTAAATGTACCAGCAGACTGTGAGAAAGATCTCTGCCGTTACACCAGTGCTCCCCGTGTCAGAGGCCCTGTTAAGGGCAGAAATGGGGGTCGGCAGCGCTGTGTGTGAAGATGCTGCTGCCTTGTTGAGACCTTCACGCACATTTAATGAGAGAAGAAAAGATACAAACACAATACACACGATGCACCTCTGATGAGCACATGATCCTGCTCTCACACACACA
The DNA here is from genome assembly GCF_964276395.1 of Gasterosteus aculeatus. Classification (NCBI taxonomy): domain Eukaryota; kingdom Metazoa; phylum Chordata; class Actinopteri; order Perciformes; family Gasterosteidae; genus Gasterosteus; species Gasterosteus aculeatus. The sequence goes on along the minus strand of NC_135693.1, from coordinate 1,350,566 downwards.
CACACACACACACACACACACACACACACACACACACACACACAACTACAAAAATCCCTTTTTCCTTTCATCAGGCGTTTGACTAATAGTGAGAAGAATGGACGTCCTCTCGCTGCGCGTCAGTCCGTGTTGGGACACGTGAGAGAAGCTCACGGCCGCTGACAGCAGAAAACACCACCCGACCGAAGGTGTAGCGGCTGCCCTCCGTGTCAGCATGGTCGCTCTGGTGGGCGCGTCAGCTGTTGGCCACGCGCTCAGCCGCCGCATCGAGGCCTGTGAAGTAAAACGCTGCCGGTTTGATATTTAGCAGCTTTGTTATTTCTCTGCTGAGTGCAGACAGGAGCCCGTTGTTGCTGCTCCCCTTCAGATAAGCGTCCAGGATAAGTTCCCTCAACCCGTGTGACCCTGACAGGCAGCGCCAGACTTAATCCCCCGCCACACACGCACACACACGCACACGCACGCACGCACACACACACACACACTCCTGCATGCCTTCGTCCCCTCTGGCTCCTCGGCCTCCTATAAGCACACGTATAAGAGGTAAGAGAACAGTTAGGACACAGCAGTTAGTAGGTAACACACAGTACACACACTCACACACACACACACACACACACACACACACACAAATATGCAGAGCCATGTTTCAACTTGATTTACAGGGCTCAGCTGCATGGAATGGGACACAGGGAGAGAGAGGATGGGGGAGACAGGGAGAGAGAGGACGGGGGAGACAGAGAGAGAGAGGACGGGGGACACAGGGAGAGAGAGAATGGGGGAGACAGGGAGAGAGAGGACGGGGGAGACAGAGAGAGAGAGGACGGGGGACACAGGGAGAGAGAGAATGGGAGAGACAGGGAGAGAGAGGACGGGGGAGACAGGGAGAGAGAGGACCGGGGAGACAGGGAGAGAGAGGACGGGGGAGACAGGGAGAGAGAGGACGGGGGAGACAGGGAGAGAGAGGACCGGGGAGACAGGGAGAGAGAGGACGGGGGAGACAGGGAGAGAGAGGACGGGGGAGACAGAGAAAGAGGACGGGGGAGACAGAGAGAGAGGACCGGGGGAGAGTAGTTTACAGGTGGAGGATCTGGGAATAAGAGACAGGGAGCGATGGAATAAGTCTTCAAACAGAGCTGAAATGGAATCGGGGTCGTGGGTGAAGGACGTTTCATGTCCCGGGTTACAATACGTCCCAATAACAGAGGGGAAAGTTCTTCTATTGTTTGTCAATAAAGAAATATATATTTATAGCACACTTGATCGATCCTAAATACCCCCATGTGGAACGTTGAGGGGGAGCGTAACTGAGCAGCAGCGAGGTGTGTGGGTTATCGCTGTGACACACTACATTGTGACACGCGTGATTATTCTCACTGATGACACAGCGCTGTCAGTAACACCTGCTCTGCACGCCGACGTGAAGACACGGGTACCGATGTTACCACAGCATGTGTGGTCAATGTGAGACGCCGGGTCACATGGTCCTTTCACCATGAAGCTCACAGCTGATTGTGTTGACATGGACCATTCAGGGACGTTGACGCGAGTCTCCATTCAGAATGTGAAATGTGCTTCCGCTTGGTGGGAGGTCGTGTTTTTAGATGCAGCTTCACCGGATGGTTCAGGCGTTTAGAGGCAGAGGAGGGATCCGTCTACCAGGACGCGTGAGATAACTCGCGTGTGTGCAGAAGGAACATCACTGCTCCACGAGACACAGCGGAGACATGTGTGTGTAAAATGCGCTCAACATGACTCACATTGTCTGTGTGGACATGAGACACGTTTGGACGGGATTAGAGGGGGTTTGAGTTCGACAGTCTGTGTCTCTTTACCCCACATAAGAACTCCTCCGTCCTCCCGTGCAGAGGCCTGTGTTTGTGTTTCATGTCCAATTACAACCAAAAGTCAATGCTGACATCAGGTATTAGTCTCTCGTGTCCTTGTGCTTGTGTCGTTCTATTTGATATCAATACCTGCCATGTAATCAAGTCACTGAGAGGCAGTAATCTTAATCCCACTCCAACTGGGCTACGCCTCTTTTTTTAAACAGCTGAGGAATAACCGGTGTGTTAGTTTAACAAGCTTCACACTTTGAAAATGGAAAGAACGTCTGTAAAAGTGTAGAAGTGTTTCTTGTTCCTCGTTGATATAGTCCTTTGGTCAGAGAGCAACATGTGGACTCCACCGCGGGGGTCCGGGAGGGCGAGTCTGCCTCCCCGCGTCTCCTGGCGTCTCCTTCCGACCCGCGGCTGTATTTACGCGAACGGCCATTTCATCCAGCTTTTAATGGCAGATAAAATCACTTCCCAATCAAAACGCCCTCTCGTAATAGCTTTCCAGAGTTGTTTTGGAGCTGTTTGGGTTTTGGTCATTAGTGGACCGTGAGTGTGTGTGTGTGTGTGCGCTCATGAGTGTGTGCGTGTGCGTGTGTTTTGGAACCAGCTGAGTGGCGCTGCTTGGCCAACCCAGGTGGGATGAGGGTGGATTTGAGGTGTGGGTGGGGGGGGGGGGGGCAGCACTTAGGCCATACTGGGCCTGATGGGAATACCAGGCCCCACACCATTTTCTGAATCACTAATGGAGGATCTTTGGGCTCACGCACACACACACATGCATATACACACAACATACACCCACAAACTGCTCATCACACGTATGTTCCATCTACAGCGCCGGTCAAGGTCTGGACACATTTCCTCATTCAATGAGAGACGTTTGACTGGTTCTGTAGATTGAAAGAGCCGAGTACCAAGCCGCGCTCCTCCACTCAAACTACTGCGTGCGTTCTTTTTGTGTCCCCATCGAGAAAATAAATGACTACGTTCGCCTCAAGACATTTCATTTAAGAGTTATGGTTTTCCCGCCACTGCAGCAGCTGTAACGCACACTGCACGGGGGGCTGCAGGGGGGACGGAGTTCAGTGTGCGGAGACGCTGCTGTAAATCACACCTGGAACTTTCCATATTAGAAATAGATGTAGCGCCATCTTTGTTCTATTGGAATCACTTTAAGTGTATTTGTATCAGTTCTGTGATATGTTTGTTTTAATGATGCCTGGCCTCAATACACACACACACACACACGCACACGCGCACGCACACACACACTCACACACACACACACACACACACACACACGCACGCACACACCTTTGTTGCTTTTAACACTTCTCAATTATTTAGTGTGTTTTTTTGTCCTCTGCTGGGTGGCCTGAGCAGTTTGTGTGTGTGTGTGTGTGTGTGTGTGTGTGTGTGTGTGTCTTTCACCTGCATCACAAGTCCTTTATCCTTCGTCCACTGGTCACGAGCTGAAACCATGAACCATAAGTCAGAAGATACATTCTTCATATTTGGGCAATGTACAAATAATTATGTTTAGTGGTTATTTATAGTTTTCTTCTCTTTAAAAAGCATTTGTTACTTTTTCTAGAGGTTTTAATAAAGTCGATGCAATCAGCTGCACGGTGCCGAGCAGAATACTAACCTGGTGTCTCTGCGGTACAAAGCAGACGACTTTGCTTCCAGCGCACCGTGTTGCTCTTGGAGTGCGGGAGGATTTCCTTTGGCAGCGTCTCACGTCCCAGTCGCCTCACTAGCATGAATTCTGAGAGGCAGGTAGACTTCGTATTAACAGAGCCGCATATTCAGCTTTTGTTTGGGCTTCTCTCTCCCCGTCCTCCATTTACGCCTGTTGCTCCAGCCTGCCTTTAGTTCCTCCCTCCCTCCCGTAGGAGGAGGAGGGCTGGGGGCTGATGGGCTGGGGGCTGATGGGCTGGGGGCTGATGGGCTGGGGGCTGATGGGCTGGGGGCTGATGGGCTGGGGGCTGATGGGCTGGGGGCTGGGGGCTGATGGGCTGGGGGCTGGAGGGCCGAAGGGCTGGGGGCTGATGGGGCCGCACAGTGGTCGTTCTTTTTAGTTTATACTTCTATTGAATGTGTTTAGCAATGTTTTTAGTTTCTGTATTCATCCTGTAATTTTGTACACATTATGATACAATGAGCATTTTTATTAACAATTTGATAAATTTTCTGTATACTGGATCCTAGTGAATCTTTTTGCTTGCTCATCATAAAGTTTTAATTTGTTTTCTGAAGTTGTTTTTGTGTCAGGGTCGGGTAGGACACAAACGCAAAAACTCCAACAAAGTAAAAGACCAACGGGCAAAAACACACACACACAAACTGGGGAGAAAAATGCAGGTAGTAACGAGAGACATCCACACGGTAGACAGGGACATCCGTGACAAAGGACAATGACGCCAACAGTGACAAACAACACACACAGCTTAAATACACAAGGGAGGTGCAGGTGATTGGACACAGGTGGAAACAATCAGACAATCACAGGGGATGACGGGACCAGGCAGGAAGTGAAGTTACCCAGGGAGACAAGAAGCAGAAAACTACAAAATAAGAGAGGAAATAAACCCACACCGTGACATTTTGATTAAACACATCATTTTCTGTCTTAATATCATCTTTACCAGTTGAGTTTGTCTCTCAAATTTGAACATAATCGCTCTATTTTATAATTTATTATCCCTGCGAATGGGAGTCCTCTTTTGAACTGTGTTCTAAAATCAAGCCCCGGAAAGAAAATCACTAAATACACCCGAGACCCACTTGAAGATGAAGACTTCTTGAATTCTCATCTTTTTCTTGCAGCTTAAACTGTGTTTTTCCAACGGCGGACAGCGAGGCTGGGAGGCTGTTTGTGTTAAACGCAGGATGGCTTCCTCTTCCTCCTCCTCCCCCTCCTCCTCCTCCTCCTCTCTTTCACCACAAGTGAAAAACGGAGTCTGTCTATCGCTGATGGCTAATACTCATGAATCTGTATTAAATATGTCCTCCATCGATTGGCCATGTCTGATGAATACAATTAAAGAGACGGCGCTGAGTGCTTCCCACCTGGGAGGAGAAGATGGGGGATTAAACGAGCGGGGGGGAGGGAGGAAAAGAATAGGAGAGGCGAAATGGATTTGTCCAGCATCATCGTTTTCTTCTTCGGGAGACTCGCAGCTCGGCCACATGTTGCTGTCAATGTGTGTGTGTGTGTGTATCAAAAGTGTGTGTGTGTGTTTCTGTAGTTGATGTAGTTGATTCGTCTTCTCTTATTGTGGTCGTCTTGTGGTTCTCTTTTCTCTTCTCTCTCAGTCATTAGGAAGACAAGCGGCAGCAAAGGAAATGGTGATATCGGGAAAAGAGACGGAATCTGGAAACGAAAAACAAGGGATAGGAAATGGAGAGAGAGAGAGAGGGTGAGAGAGAGAGAGAGAGAGAGAGAGAGAGAGAGGGAGAGGGAGAGAGGGAGGGTGAGAGAGGGAGAGAGAGGGAGAGAGAGGGGACAGGCACCTGTATGCAATGTTGACGGACAGATGGAAGGATCAAACCAACTGGGTGGACGTTAGATAAAGAGAGGAAGCAAAGTGCTGTGTGTGTGTGTGTGTGTGTGTGTGTGTGTGCGCATGCATACGTGTGTGGGCCTCCGGCCAGCTGAGGTGTTTGCTCAGCTCAGAGTGATCTCCCACTGTGGTCACTGCAAGGCTCACACACACACACACACACACACACACACACACACACACACACACACACACACACACACACACACACACACACACACACACACACACACACACACACACACACACACACACAAGGGGACTGAATTGTCCTGCTTGGCAGCTGTTGCAGGTCCCCTGAGATCATTCAATATCAGACCGGCTTTGTGTATGAGTGTGTGTGTGTGTGTGTGTGTGTGTGTGTGTGTGTCTTCAGTGACCACTGAGAAAAATCTGCTTCCTCTCAGCGTGTGTTCTTGTTTCATCAGGCATGTGAGACACGAGTCTGTGTGCGTGTTTTCCCAGGAGAAATTAATAATACATTTTTGGTACGAACAAGTAGTTCAATTACCTAATTCTAATTTCTTAAAATGTGGTCATTTCCATTTCATAGATTCTTTTTTTCTTTAAATCAATAAATATCCTCGATATTTTCCTGCAATTTCAGCGTGGACCCACTTTAATGGGACACTAAAACTCTAATTATCTCATTGAAAATTTCTGCAAACCCCAGACAGCACATGTTGAACCCCAAAGTGAATTATTATCCAGGCATCTATGCAGAAACACATAACAGAACTATTGCTGGGCTGTGAAGTCATCGTTGTTGATAAAATGACAAATGGCAGCATACTTACATTAATGTCATACGACACCACTGACGTGCCTCACATGGTAGTTGTTTCCATTACTAAAATGCTCTTTACCAGGTAAACTGGCCACTTTGCACACGACGGAGCTCAAAGCTTCAGACGGAACCAGTGACACCGATGATGTGTTACTGTGTGCGTTCACGCACTGGATGCCTCCATTGCCAACTGGACAAGAACCTCAGATGTTTGGGGCGGACTGAGGAGAAACACAGCCTGGGAAGGTGTCATGAAGGCACCAAAACACACACAGCAGATGACCACGTGATGTTTACAGATACAAATATACACCCAGGACGTTTTTCTTTTGTTTTTGCCAGAACTCTGCTGCATCATGAAACCATATTTATTTCCCTAAATGAAGTTATCAAGGTGAAGACGAGGAGAGCAAACGTCTCCTGAGTTCGATAAAGGATGCAATCCATCAAATGCTCGGTCAGCAACGTCAAAACCAACCTGAAGGGACCGCGCGGAACCTGATTAAAGGGCAGAATCTGCAGATGCAGAGTAGAAAGAAAGTTTCTCCACACGCTGAGTCAGTCAGGATTGTGTGTGTGTGTGTGTGTGTGTGTGTGTGTGTGTGTGTGTGTGTGTGTCAGGAGCCATTCCCCCTCTCTCTCTCTCTCTCTCTCCTTGCATAAGTGTTGTTATTTGGATGCTCTGTAATTTCCCCGCGGTGGTTTTGGGTTAAGTGAAGGCCGTCCCTGCCACAGTGATTACTGGCCTTCCAAACGGTCAGAGGCACACACACACTGGGGCTTTGCTAGAGTGCGCTGGGATGCTTTCACAAAAGGCCGGTCCATTAAATGACATTCATAAACGCAGTTTAAGGGCCCTGGCAGTGTCATTAGAATGTACTTTACGAGGTACATGAGTATGTGTGCGAGTGAGTGAGGAACTGTGAGTGTGTGTGAGTAACAAAGTAAACCGTGCAATATGGCTACTATAAAGGATGTTTGAATGGACACACATACACACGCACACACAAAACACACACTAATGCATCTTGTGGAGTCTGTTCTAATGACACGGCCACTAGTGAGAGAGTTGCAGAAAGCACAGTCTGTATCCAGCGGGCGCTTCAAACACACAGACACAAGGTATTGATATATCCCTGTAACACACGCACACAGACACACAACCACAGGGACAGACAGTATTGATATTTTGTGCTCATCAGGCCAGACGACACACAGATACAGGCATGTTCTTGCACACGGCACGTGCACACCAGCATGCAATCAGACTGGCTCAACCGTCCATATTTCGTTTTTTAATCATTCAAATGTCTTTATAGTTTGTTTGTTGCTTCATAACCTTTTATTATTACTATTTTAATTACAGTTCATATTTGTTTTCCAGCATTCATTGCTTGACATTGAATATTCATGAATGTGACAACAGATCATAGGTGCTCGTACCTTGAGATGTTCTATCACGTTTCAGGTACAAACCGGAGCCAGCGATGCTGGTTAAGCTTTTTTTTAAATCTAATTTGATCAGGAATGTCTTTGATTTTAGTGGCAACACAGTGGGTGATGAGTTGATGGTGTTACAGCAAGTTGCACAAACTGAAATGCGAGTTCACACCTGTCACTAGTAATGGATTTGAAAAAGCCTTTCATCAAGATGAGGGATATGTTGAAAATTCAAATATACATTTTTTTAAACATATTAGAATATAAGTAAGAGTTACTCATATGTTGGGTAGTAAAATAAATGCTTGTTTTGGATAAATATAATCATACAAACAGGCAGACTAAACATTTACAGGGTCCTGGCAGCCCGAGAGTTCAGTATACTTCAAAGGAACGAGTTTTCAAACTTTCTCCAAGAGTGTCTTCTGCATTTGTTTTGGTTTTTGTCACAACGAGTGAAAAACTACTTTATTATCACAAGAACTCCAACTCAAAATGCCTAGTGCAAAACGCAGACGGGACGGGGACCAGGAACAAACACGGGAAAGACATTCAATGACACGACAAGGGACAAGAGACACACAGGGCTTAAATACACTGGGACGGTGCAGGTGAGTGGACACAGGTGGGAACTATCTGGGACACGGGAGACAATCACAGGGGAAGACAGGACAAGGCAGGAAGTGAATCTAACCCAGGGACACAAGAGGCAGGAAAATACAAAATAAGACGAGACATGACTATCTGAGAGTATTCTTGATTTGGCACAAACAGTGATGGAAGAAGTTGGGAGAGCAGGTTTGTCCTCCATCCAGAGGGTCACGCTCCGCTGGTCCACACGTGTTCTTGGGAAAGACTCTTTGACTACGATGTGTGGCAGAAGTTACTGACGGGCAGGTGTCACAGCGTGAGAGCTCTTGTCATCAGTATGAAACGCTGTGAATGATGACCAAGTAGTGTTGAAGCACGTTAACTGGTTGGAACACTAGAAAAGGGGAATAAAAGCACAGTCCACAATAACTTTAAAATATCAGAGATTGGGCTCCTGCCTCCTGTGACACCCTTTTACGTCCAGCCACGACATACAATGGCCGCTTATATTGGATTGTCTCCTTATTCATATATTGCGAGGTGCTTTTTGTAGTTTTGTCCAAACAACCATTCATAGGATTTCTATTCTCTTCTTGTACCTTTGAGGAAGTTGCTTTGATCTAGTCACATCTTCAGTAATAGAGGCTGATTTCTTCCATGACATGCTTTGCTGCATTCAGCCAAACAAACAGCTGCGGCTCCTTACTTTCCAATTATTAGCCATCCGGTTAATAAAAAAACTTGAGTGCAAAATAATTGCTGGTAAGAGGAGGATTTTGCGGATGCCATGTTTCTGGACTCCATCGGAGGTTATGGTGGACTTGGTTACATGCCAAATAGCAATTACAGGAAATTTCTTTTATGTATGCAACAATGTTCTTATATTTAGTTTTTGAACTTGTTTAAATGTGTTTTCCCGTTGATCCAACAGGGTTTTGAAACATGCAGGTCTGAATAAAAGACACGAAACCAGCCACAATTGGGCAGACACGGTTTTCACATGCCAACGCGGATACGACAAAGGGCCTTGGGGCTAAACTATGACGGACTGGGATTGAAGTTTAAAGTGTCCCGTTAGTGGGGGATGAGGGAGGGGGGACGGGGGGAGGAATGCTCCGGTGTCACAATGGAGTTACCAAAGTCCCTGTGTGAAAATCATTTTTCCTGCCATAGTTTGCTCCCAATGACATGAAAGCGATGTTATGTATTTAAGTAGGGCATCAGTTACAGTACAATTATGTTCATCTGATTGTTTATCAGCAAACACTCACACGAGTCACCGAAGATGTATTATAAAAGAGGGGGAGGAAGGCAAGGGTGAAAGCAACATAAACTAGCTCATTATCGCACAATGATTATCATCAGGTATGATTGTGAGATTATTGCTCATATCACATTCTGATAACTCCTACTAATTAGCCTCATTTAAATGGAAAACGACAACAGATTCAGCGAGTTCTTGATCAGGCATGTAAAGAAAAACAGTCCGGCTTTTGCATTGATTTTTTGCTACCGTATTACTGTTTTACATGTGTTTAATTTATTACTCCTGACTCATGCTTGCCATACACATATTGGAAATAGAAATACGAACCACAAATATTCTTTTCAGTGGAGGCTGGTGGAAAAATGTTCTAGGTAGAGCAATTGCCTGTCAATACGTACAGGTATCGCTATAAGATAAAGCGGGAGAATCAGGCGTAAGCTGTGATGTAAATACAAGGAGCAGATCCTGAAAGCCTGAGGCTCAGACCAAAATACCAAATTGTATTAAGGGACATCATCCCTCACTCCCAGTATGTCTACCTAATCCTGTTTTAGCAAGTCCCATTACCTCAATTACTATCATCTCAGCCAAGGACACCTCCAGAGAGCCGTGATGGCTGGAAGGAGAGGGGGACACGCTGAAGGAGGAAGCAAGCAGAGGGTCATTATAGTAAAAAGAAAGTAAGGGATGGTAAATGTAATATCGACGGAGACGGCGGATAGAAACACAGAAGGAAGGGAGCGGTACAAAGGAAAAGACATTGAGAATGTGTAGATGGATAGATGCAGCCATATTATACGTTTTGCCCCTAGCTGGTCCATTTTAGTTTTCCACCAAGTCAAATAGGAACATATTGGGGGCAATGCAGAGGTGCCCACACTTTATTCGGCCCGCTAGCTACTTTTCCGTCCACCCTGTCATGGCGATCTTGCTTTTCTAATGGCAGGCAGCCTGCCGGTACGGCCTTGGCCATAAAAAAGTTCATATTAATAAAAGGCATTATGACACATGAATTGAAAGACAGAGTTGTGTATTCACGCAACTTGAAGAGAAAAACGACTTATTTCTGCTTGTATAGTGTTGGCCGTCGGTCTTCAATGACTTTATTTTATCTCATATGAATATTTCCACGGATCAGAGCGCTACAATTCTTTTTGAGAGGCATGGACAGAGCCAGGGGAATTTGTTGCACCTCCCTGACACACACACACACAATAAGGTGACTTGAAACATGAACCAAGCTGGCTTACTGCCTCCATCTCCCATCTCGCACCACATAAGTGTTCAGGCAATGCCCTTGGCTTAACAGGACTTAATGTGTGTGCTTGTCACTGTAGCATGGCCGGTATTGAGTTGTAGGACATTTGTGGAACTGTGTGTGTGTGTTTTCTCTAGAGTCTCACTAGTGGCTGTATGGCTTTGACATTTACCCCAGGTAAAGAACCGGATGCTATTATTTACACCCGTCATCCCGCCCTCCTCTCTCCTGTCTTTTCCCTACTTAACATTCCGGCTGTATCCAAAGTTAAAACGTTGCAGCAGGTATTTGTCCCCTCTGTGTAAACCAGGGGGATTATTTCTTTCTTACTTTCTTTCCCTTACTCCAACTATCCATCTTCATCGACCATTCTGCTCTCTCACTTCATTTTTCCACCTCCCAGTGGTGAAGAGTTTGCCTAATGAAGTGGCTGATGGGAGTATATTACAGAGAGACAGACTGTAGCGGTCGCCTACTCTAAAATCCATTAACCTTACAGTTTCAATCAGTGCGCAGACAAGTCTGAGCGCAGAGTCAAAAAGGAGCGTATTAGCTCAAGAGTCTTTTTCCCACATCTGAAAAACCTTCCTTCTTTTGCTCTGTGCTCATCGTGCCGTCAACTTTCTACGCATAACTTTTGCTTCCATCAATTCACAGTATTTTCCTGTGTGAAGCCGATGTGTTTGAATGTGGTGGACGTCGCCACGTGAAGACGCAGCGCTTCTCCCTTTCAACTCATCCATTTCCATCCTCGTATGAACAACCCACTTAGGACAATTTCTAAAGGGGGTTTGATTGGAGTCAACCATGAGAATCTGTTTTTAGGGGGAGGAAATCAAGGATCAATAGAACTCTTAAAACAAACCCTCACGTTACCGCTTGTCATTAGTTGTACACCAATTACAGGAAAAGTCGCCCTCGTTGTCTCGTGGGGTTTTCAACTCGAAAGCTCGATTGTATTGTATTGTAAAGAATATTAACAAAAGTAGTAGTGGTGTCAAGAACAGTAATACTACTACTAATAATAATGACAGTAGCAGCGGAGGTCGGGCGGGACAACAAACATGTCCAGATTTAACCACCATCCACCTGTGAGCAGGGAAAGAAGAGACTTCAGGGAAGAAGCTGAGTCAGTAATACATGACATTACAAGACTACCAATTATTAAAGGTGACAGAGATCAGACTCTCACTTTAGTGAAAGAGACATTTTCAAAAATAAATAAAAAAATATTTTTTGGGTTAAAAGACGACCACAAGTCCTGTCGGTCAATAAAGAAGTTGTTGAGAGAACAGTTGTTTACAGAGGGAAAAAAAGAATAAATAAATGGGTCTGCTGAATTCTGATAATTCAAGTTCATTTCTGCCGATTTTAATGATCCGTAATTGAGTTGCCTTTCCTGTCGGTTATGGGGACTAAGCATGTGGTGCAGAAAGACAGACAGGGACGACCGGATGAAGGGTCAAAAAAGGGCAGGACTCATCTATACCTGAGCAATGAGCAGACTCTAGTTGATGGAAAAACAAAATCACACTTAAATATAGTCCTTGTGAATAAAATGTATATTGTACGCACACTCATACTCAAATACTCCTCTAGCAGATATGTGGTGTGTTTTCTGTCCCACTACAAACTCTTTGACTCTCTCTCTCAGGCTATTAGGGGTAACTTGCAGTGTGCAGATGTATAAAGCTACCATGTAAACCATGACACCAGTTTGGTATCACTGATAACTGGTCATATCCGTTTTTCCAATAATTAGCAAGTGATTGGTCCCATTTTTTGTAATTCTTATTAAAACCCTTATAAGAACCCATTTGACTGTGAATGGTTTGTTCTGGGATTTATTGTTCGTGACAGATTATGGAAAAATTGCCAAGAAAAAAACCCCAGAGATAAATATCAACAATACTGATCATTTGTGGGATTTCCGTTTTTTTTTCGGCGATCGCCACCGAGATAAAAGCTGAAATGTAAACTAACGGAACAAAATCTAACCTGTTACTTTTAGTGCGCAGTGATACGGAACGTCAATGTGAACAGCAACCGTACATCATCGCTGAATAATGCGCCGTGACTCACAACAAACCAATCAGAGCGCTGGATTTCATCTACCCGTATTGTAATATTTATTATATATAGCAACATTTGACAGGTTTCGAAATAAGTGTTAATTTTGTTTTCAAATAAGAAAATGTATCTACCCCCGCCTCAAACACAAACTTTCACATATCAGCTTGAACTACAATTTGAAATTTAAATATTTAGAAAACATTTTCCACAAACTTCAGAAAAGTATTTTTGGAAACAATCTTAGTCAGTTGTGGGTGGAGCAGGTACAGTACGAGGTAATAGGCCTGAATGTCAGCATGCACCCGTCACTGCTGGCAGCGCTTAAAGGGACACGTGCCAATATTCAGCCAGCTCTAGTTCTAGTGCTCTGTTCAATGCCCTGAACATTTAGTTAATTTACAACGTTTATGGTGATATCAGGAACATGTAAACTTCATATTTAGTCCAATATATTTTTGTTTGACCGTTTATTTATGTTTGAATTTGCTTAATAGTGGAATAGTGGCTTTGAATGGCGAAGAAAGGGTGTTTGTCTGTCATCTAATCTTGTAAACGAGCTGATGGCCGTCCTTTCAGTCCCCTAATGAGATTACATGTGCGCTATGGGCCCCCCCCCAAAGGTCATCAGTGCATAGGCCATTAAAAGAAATTATTGTTTAAAATGTTCCTCTCATTGCTGTCTGAAAATGACTTCTCCATTCCTCATGAAGAAAGAAGCTTTAAGGCCGACTGAAGGGCTTGTTTTCCCTCTCCGGTTGAAGCCTAAATGTTTTTACACCTCTACTGTTTCACCCACCTCGGGCTTCTGGGGAATTCTGTTCTCTCTGTGCGATTGGGGGATGTCAGTGGAGTCCTCTGCCTTGGTCTTCACAGTATGAACATTCACACAAAGGAGAATATGACTACAACATATTTGTACATCAATAAACTTACACACATTAGATTTTTCTTTTATGTGGCCAATATCTCAAGCAGTATATACAGATCGGGTTCTACCTTGAAATAATGAATCACAAGGTGTAATCTTGATATTGTAATTTGTTTTATAGAGGCCTTTATGTATATTTGCTCTTGATACAGAAACAAAGGAGTAGTTCAAAAGTGTTGAGAGAGGCAACAAAGAAGAGTCCTTTGTTGCCTCTCCTACTTGTGAGTTTATCAGTGAGCCTCTGTTTGGGTGGATCAGTGGGAAGTGGTAGTCCGATGGGACAGCCCTGTTTCTTTGTTCTCCTGCTGACAATAGAGGACTCACAGTCCGTCTAAAGGGAGAAATGATGTCCCAGAGCAGTCTGGGAGCAGAACAAATGCACTCACACACTAACACAGACTACTTCTCACATGCTTCTCATGTGGGGCATGACCTCAATAACAGCTACTGTTGTATTTGTAAAGCCCTCAACACCATGCGCCGACCCCTCTAAAAGGCACTAACAGTTAGGCCGAAGGATATAAATGAAAAAAATTGGTTCAGCCATGTTGAAAAGAGTTGTCCTTTCTGGACTGCATTCTGTATGTTTGTATGTTTATATTTGCATTTATCGCTGTAAATCTTCTATTTTTTAAGTAATTCCCATGTTATAGTTGTTTTAATATATATTTGAGATACAATTCCTCCTAACGCAAATCTTTCTTCTCTTCTCCCATCAGGTAAGGAGGAGCCAAGCACCTATACCTGCACCACATGTAAGCAGTCATACGGCAGCGCCTGGTTTTTGCTGCAGCACGCTCAGAACACCCATGGCTTCCGTATCTACCTGGAAAGTGCACACGGTAGCCCCCTCATCCCGCGTATGGGTGGGCCATCGTCACTGGGTGGAGGTGCAGATTGCCCTTCACACCCTCCTCTCCCTGGCCTCCACCTGCCTCCAGATGCAAGCCCCTTCAACCTCCTCCGCATGCCCGGGTCGGGCTCAGGCGGAAGGGACAGCGTTGGAATAGGATGTGGAATTGGTGCCATTGGCGCTGCTGGTGGTGGGCATCCTCAGCGATTCCCTCCCACACCACCCCTCTTCAGTCCCCCTCCAAGGAACCACCTGGATCCACACCACCTAAGCCCAGACGAGCTGGCACTTGCAGCCCACCACCCGAGTGCCTTTGACAGGGTGCTGCGCCTAAATGCCCCTTTAACCCTGGACCCGCCTCCAACAATGGACTTCTCTCGACGGCTACGGGAGCTGGCAGGAAACAATTCAGGGTCCACTCCTCCGCTATCCCCCAGCCGGCCGAGCCCCATGCAGCGCTTGCTCCAACCATTCCAGACAGGAGGAGGAAGTGGAAGTGGAGGAGGAGCAGGGGGCAGCAAACCTCCATTTCTTGCCACCCCACCCCCTCTCCCAGGCTCCATGCAGTCACCTGTGGGCTCTCAGACCACTCCTACCACCCCTCTGCCCTCAGCGGGCGCAACACCCTCCTCCACCACTCAGTTAAAATCAAAGTGTTGTGAGTTTTGTGGCAAGGCCTTTAAGTTTCAGAGTAATCTCATAGTGCACCGGCGCAGTCATACAGGAGAGAAGCCGTACAAGTGCCACTTATGTGATCATGCTTGTACACAGGCCAGCAAACTGAAACGCCACATGAAGACACATATGCACAAATCCTCCTCGCCGAATACAGGCAAGTCAGAAGATGGTCTCTCCACAGCCTCTTCCCCGGAGCCTGGCACCAGCGAGCATTTGGGCAGCGCAAGCAATGCCCTTAAATCAGTGGTGGCCAAGCTGAAATGTGAAAATAACCGATTGCTGCGTGAGAATGGGGAGGAGGAGGAAGAGGAGGAGGAGGAAGAGGAAGAAGAAGAGGAAGAGGAGGAGGAAGAGGAAGAGGAGGAAGAAGAGGTCGAGGAGGAAGAGGATCAGAACAGAGAGAGGGCCGCTAGGAGAAACAACAATAGCTATCACTTTGGTATGAACCTCGAAGCAGCACGTCACCATGAAAACAATGGAGGTATCGGGAGCCGACTGGGAGGAGTTGCTGATGAGGGTTCCATCCCTCGCTCACTACCGGAGGTGATGCAAGGGATGGGCCTGGCCGCGAGCATGCACCACTTCAGCGAAGCCCTTAGCGCACACAAACGAAATGCCATGATCAAGGAGAACCACCTGCACCACCACCTCAACCAAGACCATCACCACATTCGTGAAATGTGTGATGGGGACTCAGTGTTGGAGACGGATCGCGGGGCCGAGGGCTCAGTGTCGACGGTCAACGGGCGGGGAGCTTCTCCCAACGAATCGGCCTCTGTCGGTCTGTCTAAAAAACTGCTTCTGGGGAGCCCCACTCCACTAAGTCCTTTCTCTAAACGTATCAAGCTCGAAAAGGAATTTGACCTGCCCACTCCCACAATCCCTAACACGGAGAATGTCTACTCCCAGTGGCTGGCCGGCTACGCGGCCTCACGACAACTCAAGGATCCCTTCCTGAACTTTGGGGACTCCAGACAATCGCCCTTTGCCTCTTCGTCCGAGCATTCCTCAGAGAACGGCAGTTTACGTTTTTCCACTCCTCCGGGGGAACTGGACGGCGGTATGTCGGGCCGCAGTGGTACAGGCAGTGGGGGCAGCACACCACACCTTGGGGGTCACGGGCGGCCCACTTCCAAGGAAAGCCGTAGGAGTGATACTTGTGAGTATTGTGGCAAAGTGTTCAAGAACTGCAGTAACCTGACAGTACACCGGCGCAGCCACACAGGGGAGAGACCATACAAGTGTGACCTGTGCAATTATGCTTGTGCCCAGAGCTCCAAACTTACTCGCCACATGAAGACTCACGGTCAGGTGGGCAAAGACGTGTACAAGTGTGAAATTTGTAAGATGCCCTTCAGTGTCTACAGCACCTTGGAGAAACACATGAAAAAATGGCACAGTGACCGTCCCATGAGTACCGAAATAAAGTCAGAGTAGAAGGCCGAACTATGGGACCTTTCCCCCGCAGCTATGTCCGCCATTAGTCCCTTGTTTATGCCCAGCCCCCTGTAGAATCGCCCCAACCCTAACACTCCACTTTCGCCAGTCTGGTGGAAGCTTAAGACCATGTGCTCTGCACCAGCACACTCAGTTTTCATTACCCATCGAATGCATGATCTGTATAGGGGCAATACTCTTGCATTGAAGCGAAACTTCGAGCCTTTCTCTTGTGCAATAATTTACATGTTGTGTACTATTTTCTTTTTTGAGTTTTCCTTTTCCATTTTTAAGAATTAGTCAGCATGCATAGTATGTTTTTGCTAACAAAAAAAAGAAAAGAACTTGTCCCTGGTTGGTTAGTTGTTGAGTAAATGTGTTGCTGTTTTTCTCTTGTTCAGTTTTTTTTCTTTTTATTCTTCAAAAAGAGATAAAACAAGATACATCCATGCTGCATACATTCTGTGACACATATCATGTACAGTTTTGTTTTGTAACATGGAAATTGAACAGTCTGGGACTCGACCCTCGACCCATCCTGATCTTTAAAAAAGACAGCACACGGGGTTAAAAAGAAGACGAAAGAAAACCATGCATTTGCTTGACGACTACACTGAAAGTAATAACAGCCTTCAAAATTCTTTCAAAAAGACAAGGGTGTGCTCAGAATTCAATTTGTACTATCATTTGGAGTGCCTTTGATTTCTCTAGACTGCATTGGCCATAATCTTATCTGGTATAAGTTTGGGGTCACATTAGATCAAGCTTAAAGGTTTAAGCGACCCAGGAAAGGTCCTTGCATCAAGCACCTGACTGCTCAAATGGACTGTGACAATTCACGATGAAACATCAGAGAATTCTCCTTCATCATCATTTAGCTACCTATTACATATTCAATAGGCTATCTTTGATATGTGGATTTCATGGCAAGCATGGTGCAAACAGTATTGTGTATATCTGAATTATTTGTAGTTTTGTTCCCGGTTAGGAGGTACTTTTGTGATAAAGGTAATGTGTAATGTACAATCCTGAACTTGAGGGATACAGCACATGGCTGAGGAGGGTGTCAACGCTGGTTTGACACGTCGGCGTGTGGAACAATGCATAAAGTAATATATGAACTCCAAAGGAGGCTGACTTTATTTGAGAGCATTGAACTAACTTCCAGCTAGACAGACAGAAAGCTACACAGAACTGGAAGCTGACCAGATACTAAGGCGACCTGAGGCAATCTCTTCCACTTAACTCTTTTTTTTATCAACACAGGGTTATTAACCATGAATTGCAGCAAAAAAAATACAGAATTGCAATAAAATATCTACTCCATGGCTCTTAAAAAGAGTGAATGTGATAATTATAATCAGTATGCATAGGCTAACGCAGGGCACACTTGTATTGTCTGCTGTTGCTTTTTAACCCAAAAGAGGAGTTTTTCCCCTGTTGAGTTTCATTCAAGCTGTTCACATTCAAGCACACGTCACACTGCCTGAGAGTAAGAACCGACATCCCTCTTGCGTTTTACCACAATGATGCAATGTTGCTCTCGTGGGTTGAGTCTGAAGGTCAGATTTTTCACTTATAGAACATGAAATGCACTGTTTCAATTTTCCCAGTTTACAAGTTTACGCCGAAGGGAAAAACACTGTTGGAATGCTGTCAGATGACCAGAGTCCCTTTGTCAAAAGCAGTAAAAGATGAGACACATGATCTGTTGCCAGCAACTCCACCCTCATAAACCTTGACCTTTGTACCCTCGCCGTTACATCTTTCACCATGTGTCAATTTGTTACCCGTAGAAAGCCCAGTGTTTAACACGGGCTGAATATTCACCCCGTTGCCACGGCCTGTAAAATGAAGGTTTGTTACATCAGTAAGCGATGCTCCTGTATGGTCCTTTGCCACAGAACAATGAAACACTTTTTGCTGGAGCTCTATTGTGACTTTGAAATCTACACCTGAAAGTCTATAGACGTTGTTGGCTAGACAACAGACACTCAATCTGCTTTTGTATTAATCTTCCTTTAATTCTAGATATAAAAATAAACGTTTTTTTTCCAAAACCACATCACCATCTTTTAGGGGGACTAAGTTTTGTTGTCGTTTCTATTCCTCAGCGTCTTGGTGGCGTTCAAGACTCGGATCACAGTATATATGAAATGATAAAAAAAAAGGTGAAAAAACAAACAAACAAAAAAATCTGTGATGGTTTTGTATTTTATTTTGCCTTGGCTCTTCACAGCTCTTCAGGTTGAAATACAATTTGCATTGGGGAAAGGATTAAGATTATATATGAATATATAATAAAGAACTTAAAATATAGGAAAATGCACATTCATGTCGGTTCCTATACTTAAACACATTTATGGTCTACTTTTTCTGTATTTCTAGAATTGTATTTGAATTCAATGTTCACTTAGAGTAGGCACTATAGTATTTATATTGAGGCTTGTATTTTTAACTGTTGCTTGTTCTCTCTAAAGGTATTTACCATACCTTTTTTTGGTAGTGGAAAAAAAATGCCAAGCTGCCACGGTATATTTTTTTAATTTGGCAGGATAATATAGTGCAAATTATTTGTATGTTTAAAGAAATAAATGGAAAACCCACAAAAAAAGCTAAAGTATGTGGCACTGGGAGGCATCACGGGCCATCAGATGGCCGTGGTTCCCCGTCCACAGAGGTGGTTGTACATATCTTCTTTGTTTTTTTTTGGTTCGGACCTCCTTCCCCCCCTGCTGCCATTCTTGTATGCAGTAATGCAAGCTGACGTCGGCCTGTTCTGTCGTGTGCTTCTGTCTCTCTCACCCCTCCCACCTGACTACATTCCAACATCAAGAAGAGAGGAAAAAAAAGAAAAGAAACGTCATATGCAGTACATGGATTACGAAAACAAGCGTAAAAAATAAATACATTTAAAAAATAATTTAATGTTTTGCAGTTTTTTTTATTGCCAAATACTAAATGATGCTTTATATTTAGATTGGGTTTACTTTCATATGCAAAGCATATTTAAAAATGACCCGGAGGGAGACGAGAAGCCTGCTTGAGTTGAGACTTTTTTGTAAATGGCAATGCAGAATATTTTGTTATCAGCCTTTTCTATTTCTATTCTGAGAGTTTGTTGTTTGTTGTATCTTAAACTTGAACGTTATCTTTTAGTATGGGAGTTACTATTTATTATTACCGTATGCTCAAAACAGAGACATGGAATGGATCTTTTGTTTTGGCGTCCTTTCGTTTATTTTTGTTATAATATAATTTTGCTTTATTTTATTTAAGCCTAGCTCTTTCTGTTCTACTTTTAGGGTCCCTGTTCAGTTGTTTTGGGAAAACCACTGTCTGTGTTTTCTGGCAGATGTCTGCATCACCTGTTCACACACCCATTTTGTCCCTTTATCGAAAAACAATTAATAAAAAAAATGAAAGTATAATGGCACTTGTCGCTTATCTCCACTGTGTGTTAAATCGAGTGTGTTTGTGTGTGTTTGCACAAGTACATATTCTGCTACTCCCCCAACTCACCTCGAGTTCACATTCAGTCTACGGCAATATATTACTCAATGCACTGAGTCATGCTACTCCCAAACGAGGCTACTGATTGGATGACAAGCGGTCAGCGGACTAATCACTACAGTCTAATCTCTAGTGTTTTGTGTTTGTTGTCAAACAACAACAACCGAAATGCGTAAAAATGATCATATTGTAGAAATCATACACGGACCATCACTTTGGATCTGCTGAGGTTCCCCGAACAAGGGAAGTCAAGCCCAACTTGTGCTGTAGAAGGCTGTGCCCAGCTGTGACGGGATGCACCGACACACTAGGTTCCCCTCCAGCAGAGTGTAGGCAAACAGTGGCAATATATGCTCATTCCATTGGTGGTGCCCTTTCACAATAAACCTCCACATTCGGTAGTGATTCAGGGTTTAGGCAACAGAAGAACCGATGTCAGGTTGTTGTGAACCAGCTACTGTAGTCACTACAGCGTGTGACGAACACGTGATTCAGTCTCACATGACTGACGACACTCACGACTCAATAAACTTAACAAATGCTGAAAACAAGTTTACTTTCGGACACCACCGGACGTCTCAGACGAGGGTTGTTTGTATGTTAAAACCATCCACCACAAGCATTAGTCTGAGTCGCATTGTCTTTCCGTGGGGTTTATAATCGAGTTAGTAGAATGTCAGGTAAATGACGTACAAAGCTGAGGGCCACTGGCCAGCTGGCAAAGAAGGATGCTGCTGAAAAATTATTCGGATCTCTGAAAAACTCTGACAAATGAAACAAATCAGCACAATATTTTTTTCTTTCACTGTCTATCTTTCTGTTATAAATTCATTGTGTTATAAACCCACGAAGCCTTCAGACCTTTTCTGCTTTACTGGGTCTCCACTGTGCTGGTTTATGTGAAAGGCATAATGCATTTGTCACCGTTGTAAAATCTATACAACCTGACTCCCCCGTAAACCCCTGTGGATTTGTCTTCGGCGTAGACAATAAAATATTCACCAAAGAGAAAGCGTGTTTCCATGCTTTGGCTTTGGTCACCGTATGGCCTTGGCGCAGCAGTGTTCCAATACAATCCAGATAAAAGAATGGAATGTAAGTTTGTGCAAGTGTGTGTGTTTTGTCTGTCTTTCATCCCAC
The DNA here is from genome assembly GCF_964276395.1 of Gasterosteus aculeatus. Lineage (NCBI taxonomy): Eukaryota > Metazoa > Chordata > Actinopteri > Perciformes > Gasterosteidae > Gasterosteus > Gasterosteus aculeatus. Next base: position 1,329,197 of record NC_135693.1, on the reverse strand, counting down.
TGAGTGTACTTTGGTACCAGTGTACAAACTGTGGCACAGAAGTGCGTTTTTGTCTTGGCCAGCTTGTGTGTATTGGAAGGAGGTACTTGTATGCAGTGGTTTCAAACACACTGACCACTGCGATCTATAGGAACTTGTTGCAAAGTGAATGGCTCTTACTGTAATGGACGCTCGTGAGGAATTACTTTGCACATATAATGGCCACAAGGCCAGTCCAGCATGGAAAAAGAAAAAATGCAATTAAAGCCTGTAAAGAAATAACGTAATGTCCATTCACCGCCTCTGACCACAACACGTTTATAGGCCCTTGGGTGGTAGTTAAGACACTGATTTAAGAACCGCAGAACGAAACTACGTTCATTGGAGGTGAAAATGAGGTTTATCTCTGACCTGTTACCAATTCATGGTGGCGAAGCCTTTTGATCAACTTGAATGGGCTTAATACGGTTAGTTGAACCATTAACCAAATATACAGAATCACTGCGGAACTTGTTTTTTGTGGGTCTGATTTTTCATGATTTCTTACGTTTTAGGGCTATAACTCAAAGGTTAAGGGTCGGATTTGTCTCTCTTGATGGGTTACCCAACGTGGTATTTCCAGATCCATCTGTGTTGGTTTAAAACCTGTTGGTCCACATCACCGGATTGAATTTAAATTCAAATTGAAGTACTTTCTAACATCCTTTGGACAATTATAGACCACAAATTGAATTATTTTAGGTGACACATCTGCTCCTGAAGGCAAGTCGATGCCGGCTTCGCTCCAGGTGTGACTACACGCGGTGCTGTTCATAGAAAACCAAACTGTGCCGCTATTATACATCCCTGTACAATCAGCAGGGGCTGTTTAATACCCCATCCGATTTTACTGTATTATTATCAAAAAGCCCAAACTAAAAAACAAAAATACAACTTCAGTAAACGCCAAATACAACAAGAGAGGACCATCACCAACTGAATGTACCAATTAAACCTGTGTTGAGAATTGTATTTTAACTTAAAATAAATGCAAAATAATACACTCGGCATGAATGTAACAGAGAAGTAAAAAATTACAATTACCTTCTATTCTTTGACAGAAATTCTTTAAAAACTACTACCAGTAACAACAGCTGTTGTGGATATAGAACATTAACATTAACAACAAAGGAGGTGATGGTGTCAGCAACAGTAACTATTACTAATAACGACAATAGCAGTGGGTGTCAGGCAGGACCACTGCAGGAACAACTACGGTCCAGATAGGACCCCCATCCACAGAAACCTGTGAGGAGAGAAGTTAGTGATGTGCCTGTTGACAGTAATAGTAATGAGACTAATAATAGTGCTAGCCGAGGCCGGCTTGTTAACTGAAGCTCTGCCTCCTATCCTACTTTTTAAGACTAACGCTGGCCCCTCCCCCAAAGTAGTGGAGATGATCAGTTAGCATGTCAACCGTGTGTGGATAGAACCCGGATCTATGGAAGCCTCTGAGGAGAGAAAGCACAAAGGCTGTAGGAAAGATGCTGAATCAGTGATGTGCATTAATACGATATGGATTCATACAGAAGGGGAGAGAGGAGAGACATAGATAGACATGGGAGGAGCCAAAGGTCAAAGGTCACATGTTCATAGCTCTATTCTTTATCTACCTGCTCACTGTTATGTCATAATATTGACACACAGATTATTTGGATTATTAAAAAAACAGATCCATGTGAAGCAGCTGTTTAATCCGTTTTTTTCCAATTTCACCGTCTTTCTGCCGGAGCTCAGACGCCTTTGGCACTTTTTCTGTAAGGAATTTTGGAATGTGTATTAGCATTAATATTAGCATTAAATATACCCCCACAGCCACACACACAAACACACACAGCCTATTGATAAACCATCTATGGTGAAGAAACGGCTCAAAGGAAAACCAGCCGCAGGTGTCCATGTATTTTATTTTTTGCTCGTCAAATTGTTATTATTTCTATATTCATGTTGCAAAATTAAAAAAGTGATGATGGTGAGTGTGTCAGGGGTTAAGGAAGCTAGGGGGAGGCCCTGTGAGGGTTCATCAGGTTGGGGAGCAGGCTTAGAGGAAGAAAAGAAATCACCCTCCCTCCCTTTTCTTCTCCTTTCATTCTTTCACCACCCTGAACTCAGTCAGAAGGGAATGTGAATGCATGAAAGGATGAAGAGCCGTGGGGGCGGAGTCAGAGATGGAGCAGAGCCACATGTGTCAATGTTCACGCCATGTGTGTGTGTGCTGGTTAATACATTAGCATCTTTAGCATTGTGACAAGTCCTACCCTCTTAAAATGGAATATAAAGGGTACAACCTCAGAGCTTTTAAGATGCTACACTTGTTTTACAAGCAATTTTACAGCTCATGCAAGAGCATCCAACATTAAGAAACCGTGCAGCAAACTTCATATTCATTCAGGGAATTCATCAGCTTTATGGTTGTCCCATTCACGATCTCACACCCTCGACCATTTGAGCATTCTGTCCATGACCTCTCGTTCCACCAGCAACTGTCAGGCCAGTGCAATGTGCCACAGTTTGTGTGTCTTTAGGGTTCCACTGGGAGGCCAGCGTTATCCTTTCGCTGATTCTGCCTGGTTTCATTGCTGTGAACACAATGACACTATTACAAGCTGCACTTGCTGAATGATAGAAAAGAAACTAGACAAAATCCCACTCATCAACTAGATGGGATTATGTTCCGTGTTACAGCATCCTCTTGGACTGCAGCCAAACCCCTTTGACCTCGTGGCGCAGCGACGACTGTTACAGCTTGAATCCTCAAAGGTCACGACGAGTTTCTCTGATCTCCTGACCCCAGAAAGAGGAAAAGCCCCTGGGGCCTGAGCTGGATAGAAGGATGTCCAGGGAAGACACGGATTATCAGTGTGCGTGAGTCGTTATGTCTGTCTGTCTGTCTGAGTGACGACATGCCTGCTGGTCTCATGCCTGTTCTGTGTAGCCAAGTAACACTGTTCGACACACGTGCATCCAGTGGGGTTATGAGGGCTGATTGCAGCGCCACAGATTATGGGGCCAGGTCAATCTTTTCTGTGTGGGTCTGTGTGTTTCTGTGTGTGTGTGAGAGAGAGAGAGAGGAATGGGCAGACTTCTTAAAGATCAAGATGTATTACACACATGCGGATAAGGGGACATTGTGTGTCAGGTTGTTATGTCTGTAACCGAAGTGTAGATGTTTCTCTGACCCTCCTGCATGTCCACAGGCCGGTTACAACACGCACACGTACACACACACACATAGCTCCATCCTCTCTTTTAATCTCTCAACACTTCATTTGTGTGTGTGTGTTAAAGGTCAAAGGGCAACCTCCAGGTTTGAGGCTTGGGTTTCACATGACTAAACACCTTTGTTTCCTGCCGCAGGGTGAAGACAAAATATTGTGTATGGCGTATGTGTGTGTGTGTGTGTGTGTGTGTGCACACAGTTAGAAGTGGGGGCGTATTTTGGTATGTTATGTCTAGTTCGGCGTTGTGGCGTTCGGTCTCGGCCCCCCCATCCAGGTCCAGGTTTTGATGTCTGCTAAATGCCGTGTGATGTAACAGGAATGTGTGAATAGTTATGAAGGCCTCGCCTTCATAACTATTCACACATTCCTGTTACAGATGCATCACCTGTTACAGATGCATCACCTGTTACAGATGCATCACCGCAAGATCATTTGTGTAAATATTTTGTGTACATGATGTTAGAAAGGACTCTCATTACATTTTTACGTTACAGGTCATTTGGCTGAGGCTTTTATCCAAAGCGACTTGTATTGCATTTTTAACCCAGGGTTTTTACATTTTCACCTGGGGAGCAGGTAGGGGTTGGTCCAGGACACTTCGACATGGAACATGGACCACCTACCGACAGGGTTGGAGGGGTTTTATTCAAATTTGAATTGTCTTTTATAAGAGTTCAGGCCTCAAGGACCTGTTCAATCCTTTACAGCAGCTCTGGACAGGTAGGTTCATCCTGTAGGTCATGCCCTCTAGCAGCCATTGGTACAGGGTTTAACCTGTTTCGTGGGCCGAGATAACTCAAGCCACGCCCAAACGTTGTGAGGGCTCAAAAGAAGGTTTTTGCAATGCATTCGTACTTTTTTTCCCCGTCTGAAGCTGAGCTAGTATTTGAATTTCAAAAAAGCTCTGATGTAACATTCAGATCTTTGACACTGATATTCTCCATCAAGCGTTTTGGTGGGAGACATTGTTACCCAATCAGCATCCCATAGACATCAGGTCTGCTGCTGACCTGCTGAACTTTCTTCTTGATGAAGTTGTTTGGCCGTGTCACAAGCACGAATGGTCTTGTTTATTGGTAGGAGGCAAGTGGGGGTTCATCACTGTTCATTTTCTGTGGGAAACAATAGGTCAACCATTGTTTGAATTAATTTAATTGTGACCTTGGTGATGTCACAAACACCTAATTGCCTTGTAACCAATATATTTTACCAAACAGTTTTGTTACGATACATCTTGTTTCAACTTTACAGTCAACCATTTGTTTAAAAGAGAAACTGAGAATGCAGTTTAGTCGTGAGGCAACGAAATCTTGTCAAGGAGATCGTTGTAGTTCACAAGTTCTATATGAATTCAAACTTACACAAGAGGGAGACCAAGCTGGGAAAAGAGCTACACTTTCCACATTCTCACTTAACTTCAAACTATTGCATGGTTAAGATGTGGATACCACAAAGTAGACACTAAGCCAACTGAGATCATTAGTGCAAACAGTAATGTATAGTGCTGAGTGTCCCCTTAAGATGGACATGTTTGGTAGTGCACTACAGTAAGGAACTGTGGGAGGAAAAAAGAGTACATGTAAGGTATTCTATTTGTCAATAACCTTTGGCTGGTATAGTTCATTATATTCAGCCCCCCACACCCCCACAAGAAACCTTTTCTCTTAGTTTCCCCAACAGTTCTCACAAGATATTCCCTCACTCACACAAACACACTGTCTGCTGCAGAGCACTGACCAGGTGACGGTCCGCTGGACGGTCCAGTTCTACATATAAGGTTTATAACGAACCTACCGTGTTGAGTGACATCACAGGGACACTAGCAGGCTCTTTATATAATAAATACACACACACACAAGGTAAGAAGCACACCTTACAGTACAACTCATTCACATGGTGTCAGTCCAGTGCATTCGGGAATAATTGCCTAATTGCGTAAAGATTGACGGAGAGCTCATACTTGCACTCCATGAAGATTTGAGTGAGTGGAGAAAAAAATGAATACAGATTAGAATCTTGGTGTATTTCTGCTTTGGGACATACAGTAAGTGCTGACCAATGAAATCCTTTGTTTCAGCCCTTTGTTTCAGAAGTATTAGCCATGTGCTTCCGTTGCACACAGAGGTTGTATTTCTGGAGGAATGGGACTTCAGAAAATTGGTCGTTTGACTACATGGTAAAGGACTTTGGGACAAATGGATGAATTTTGGTCCAATGGGAAATTTGGTCCATTGTTTTTCTGGCATAATGGGCCTTTGGAAGAAGGATCAGTTCCAAATCTCTATGTCAGGATCCCTGTCTGAGCCCTTGTGTGTTGATCTCGGTTTCTCCCGATCTCCTCTCCTCTTGTTGTTGTATGCTCGGTTTACGATGAAGATAGTTATACATTTGGTACTATACACTTGCCGATGCTATTGGTTATGGAATGGGGGCACCACCGCTACATAAGCATACAATTTGGGGTCTGATTCGTTCCATCCAGACTTCGATACTCTGGATTGGTGTTCGTTATGTGGGGTTGACACAAGCCTTACTGAAGAGGAATTTAAGTAGAAAAAGCAAAGCGGATATTTGCATTGGTGCCATTGTGCATAGTTATAATGTGGAAAAATGTGAATGCAAATTTTCCAAATCTGTGTACTGTACTTTCACAAAATAGTGGAAGGAACAGGTTTAATCCTGAAGACAATATGATGGAGATAATATTATCTCAGCTCAGCTATCGCTCTGCATGATTCCCTGCTTTTGTCTCTTTCCAATCACCAATACAGTAAAAAGTAATACTAAATTGATCGCCTGAGATAATTATGTTATTTATCACATCTTTCACTGTACGCGTGTAACTTCAAAAGATTCGAGGTCAGCGCCACAAAACCAGGCACCGTCTCACTGTAATAATAGTAACCAGTTTGGCCTACTTTAATTAATCCTAAAGCTTTGTATTGTTATTCTCAATTACTGTTTGTGGTTAAGTTATGCATTAATAAATACACACATTATGTATTTAATTCCATAACTGTACTTGCTTTGTCACAGAGCCTAGTAACATACATTTGAGGGTTATGTTGGACCTAATTTGCTTGTTTTTATTCGCTAAAAAGAAGAATAGAACTTTTTGAATGCAGTGCTACATGACGTAACAGTGTTTAATCGAGAGTGAACATCAGAGGGGACTCTGCTGGTTGCAGAAAGAAGTCTGGTTGTACCAACCACCATCATCACTATTTTTTTCTACAAGGAAATGTTCCATCTTATCACTTATTACCCAAGTAAACATTGCAAACATCAGTTAATGGTCTCAGATTCTGCTTTATATTCTTCAACAAACTATGATATTCATGTAGTAAATGATGGTCCATTTGGACTTAAACAGACCATCAAGCAGGGGAGCGGATGCTTCAGGGCGGGCTTACTCTGGGCGACAGGTCCAAGCTACTGCCAGAGCCATATATGGCAGCTGTACATCTCTTGCGTTTATCGGTTGCACAAAAATAACATCATGGCAATGACTGTAATCCAAGATGACTGTGTTGAAAATGCCAAACAAGGCTTCAAAACTTTAGCCCTCAAATCAATGGGTGACATCACAATGACTACATCCAATTATTAAATACGCTACATATGGATCAGGTTGTGAATGACACCTTGCTCCTTTGTAGAGGAAACATGACACGATATTGGCTGTGGTTCATAACCAGAGCAGTTGTAGAGCAAGTGTTGAGTTAAAAAAAAGACAATTTGTTTAAATCCTGATGGGCAGTTTTGCATGCTTGTATATTTTTATCTTTTTTTACTTTATCTTATTTTATTCTTATATTGCACCAATTCATCAAATCAAATTGTGTCCTTTATGTGTAACATATGTGGCTTCTCATTCTGATTCTGAATGGGTGAATGTTCACAAAGGCTTTTTACCATTTTGAGTGGTGAGTAGACTCAAAAGACACTATTAAAAGCCGGGTCCATCTACACGCAACTTTAGCAGATTGGGAGAATCTCTTGTACTATTTAGAACACCTTCAGACCTCTGTTCTACTGTTATCCAGGTCTCACGACAACCTTTTCCTTCTTGTCGGTTTAAATATCGTAACAGCAAACTGAAGGCCAAATAGAAGTAAATGAATAATTAGGTTGGAAGGGGGAGGTGACAAGACAACAAAGAGAGAATCAAAGAGAACTTTGTGTGTGTGTGTGTGTGTGTGTGTGTGTGTGTGTGTGTGTCGTTCAGAAGGGGTCTCAGTGTCTTGGGAGCTGTGGAGGTTTTAATGTCAGGTTTCTCTAATAACGGGAATCTGTGAAAAGGTCAGCCCTAGCCGCCTGACCACACCAATAGGATGGTGTGCGTTTGATTGAATATTCCAATGACATATTTCAGTTTGAAAAAGTGTGCGTGTGTGGTTGCCAAGGGAGCCTGATGTTGCAAGATGATTAAAGATGGGGAGTGTTAGGAGGAGGAAGAGAAGAGGGAGAAAGGGAGAAAGTGTGAAAAATAAAAAGTGTAGTAAAAGACCATTTTTCAATGTAATGCTGTGAATACAGAAATGAGAACATACTAGCAATATAAAAGCTTAAACGAATTTCGAAGATATTCCCCAAAATACAGAAATGTGAAAATGCCAGCAACCTGAAAGAAATTTTCAAAAATGACTGAAAATACAGAAATGAGAAACGCTTATATAGATTTCCAAAAATTGCTGGAAAAACAGAAATGAGAAAAGCTGAAATTAAATTAAATAAATTGCTGAAAATAAAAAAATAGTAGAAGCTGAAATTAATTCTTAAAACACAGAAATGGCAGAAAATGAAGGAACTGCAAAAATGAGAATAGTTGAAATCAATTTTAAAAAATTGCTGAAAATACAGAAATGAAAACTACCGCCATGAAAAATGTCAAAGGGCTAAGATGATTAAATTTATAATCTAGTTAAAATGTATAACTTACCGCTTGACAACCACTGAAAAGTTTTGTTGGACAGAAATGGACAGAAATGGACAGTCCTGGCGGTGATTGGCAAAAGAAAAGAAAAAACGGTAACGCTTTATATTAAGGTCCTTGTAATAACCAATAATTTATAGGTAACAAGGCCCTTGTAAGTCCTTACAAGACGCTTATTAACATTTATAGGCCTATATAAGTGTTAATAATGGCATTATAATACAATTAATAGCAGGCTATAACACATTTATAAGCGTCTTTGCAATTGCTTTATTAATCTTATTTTGTTTGCTTATTGAAATTAAAATATACTTTATTGCGCATCTATTATAAACTTACTATGCACTTGTTAACAGTTAACTATGCTTTTTGCAGCTATCGGATCTAAAGCAAGAACAAGCCTTATTAAGGCTAATAAATATTTTATTACGTATTAATTACTGGTTAACAATTTTCACAACCTCCACATCTAAAATGTGGTCAAGGCTGATATAACGGGAAGGGAGAAAAAAAGTGAAAAATAAAAGTGAAAAGTGAAAAATAAAAGAGAGGTTTAGAGATTCGAAGAGCAATAGTTGGAGTGACCAACCTAGAAAAACATCCTAACAATGAGGAAGTATATAAGTTAAGTGTCAAGGAAGAGAAAGAGTCACGTTAAGGAGATGGGGAATGGATGTGAGAATGGAGAAACAGATGGAGCACTAGTGGTTGAGGTGGAGTAAAGATGGCAGGATCCGCGTGGAGATGGAGAAAGAAGACTTTGATCTTAGCAGCCTGTAGAAAGCTTTGATACAGAATTTATACCATCATGTACAGGAAATATAATGCCTGTGTTTTATTTAGAAGATCTCACAATTTGCCAGAAGGGCCTCTGGACTTCCATTATAATTACTATGCAATCCAGAAACCACTACAAGAGATTTATTTTAAGTTAAACTTTTGGCAGAACCACAGGTGCTAAACTGTGAGAGACAACACAAATGCCTCATACTGTAAATCATACACTGTGGTATATCTATTCTGGGTAAATCTAAGGTTGTGATTGAATTTTTACATTTTGATTAATGCAATATTTCTATCCAACTATCCGAACTATGTTACGTACATGTGACTATGTGACACACAGCCTGCAACATTTACCATCACCGGGACAATCAAAACAATATGTGATGCTCTCATAGTGTTTTACCAACGATACTGTTTTGGATCTCAGGAAGTAAATTCTCTCAACTGACAAGCTTTGTTTCTTATTTCAAGAGAGTGCATGTAAGAAGTGGATAAATCGTTTTCTTGTCGTCACCCGATAATTTTGGGACTGCCGCTTTGAAGATTGGAGTTCAGCGATTTTACCTCCATGATCTGGGATTATAGCTGTTATCATAGAAGTCAAATTTGGCCTGCCGAGGGACTTCTGTATTTGGCAACAATTCAATCACAAGTTTGCCCCAACCTGAAGCACACCCAGCTTTATGGACTAAATCAACCATTATGTTGTGAATTAACATCAAAGTGTATACAACAATACTCGAAACTAGAGATTGAGACTGTGAGCTCATATGTACATTATTTACTGAGGGAATAAATCAAGAGAGAAGTATTTGCACGCCATTTGCTGATCTTAACCTATTTATTCAGAACGGGCAGAATGTATTGTTTCTGCACAATGTTTTGCAAATGAGCTGATAAATGCTAGGCTAAGTATTGCTGCGTAAGGGCATAGCCTCGAAAAAACAAGTAGGAGTCTTAACCCAATCCATTTCTTACCAATTTACCACATGAGTGTTGGTGTTGTCCCACACAAAACGTTGGTTAACACACATTAAAGGTACCTCCTTATGATGTGCAGGAGGCACAAAGGAGGGAATTTGCATTAATATTTGATACAATGAGGCTGTGTGTTCATTAGGCTAGTCTCCTCTGCTTCCATAGGAATACATTAAACCGAGACAAGTGCCATGTATTTCATATGGTCCTGTCCAAGCCGAAGATGGATCGTGCAGCATAATGTCCTCTTCTGAGCTGCTGTAGATATAAGGAAAGGAGTAGAGAGAAAGATATTGTGAGGGTATGTGATGCAGACCCCAGACTGTTGCCTGTCCCCTATCCAGGGCGGTTCCAGAGCCGAGGCTGTGCATAAAGGTAAGCCCCACCAGATCCAACTGATAACACCTCTCGCACAAACTCCGGCTCCTTCCCCCCCAGAGATTACATTCCTCGTCCCCAGAGCAAGCATCTGCCGCCCAGGTCTGTTCCGTCTAGACCCCCCACTGTCACTGCCACCCTTGTAGCAGCGCACCACACCCCATGGGTTTCCCCCACAGGTGGTGAGCCCAAGAGAATTAGAGTTCTGGGGTGCCGCATCACTCCTTCAGGCAGTGCCCGGCTGGGCTCCGCGGCAAGCCCAGCCACCAGACGCTCGCTGTCGGGCCCTCCATCTGGGCCTGGCTCCAAATGGGGGCCCCGGGCTCCCTCTGGGCCCGACAGCTCCTTCCCTTTTCCGCTTTTTCATAGGGTCGTTTGAACCATTCTTAAGGCTGGCTCATGCTTCTGCGTCTGCGTCGTTGAGTCAACGCACTCGTTTCAATTTATGGTTCTGCGTGTGTTGCAGAGCAATTCACGGCCAGAACAACAGGCGGAGTAACGTGTTTTTGTTGAAGACGACCTAGAGAGTCACGTCTATTTATTTATTTATCATAGACTTTATTGCCCCGTGCATCGCTACTGCTGCTTTTCATCGCGGACACATTTGTCCCGTATTTTCCTCCACAACTTCGTGCACCTCTCGACCGGCAAACCAGCGTTTGCGGCGATCTCCCTCTGTGAATCCAACCCGCTTCCACAACCCGCCAATGACGGCTTGTAGAAGCGCTCATATTTACGCATTTCTTCCGACAAAAGTTCTTCAATCTGATCCATTCCCTCGTAAACATTCTTCGTTTTAATAATGGCGGTATCGGGCTATGAAAGCGGAAATGTGAGACTCCGTAAAGGACGTAGTTAGCGGACCAATCGCAGCCTGGTGCGCTGCGGGAGCCTTGCGTTGCTTGCGTCGCTTCCGACGCAAGCCTAGAAGAATGGCTCGACACACGCAAGGACGCAAGGAGGTGTGAAAAGCGACGCAAGGGACACGCAAGAGGGTCTTGCGTCTGCGTCGCTCTGAAAACGCAGAAGCATAAACTAGGCTTTAGTCTGGCCCCTCGACTGAGACCACTTTGCCAACGGTAACCCTAGCTGGAGCACAAGGCTCCAGACAACACAACCCTCAGGTTCATTGGAACACACAAAACTCTCCACCACGATAAGGTAATGGTTCTCCAGATCATGGTTTGTTAAGTTTCTTTCATTTGTATTTCACTCTGTCTGCGCAATTTTTAAAGCGACTGTAATCTGGGTGAAAAACCGTTTCATTCATTATAAATGATTTTTTGATCATACCTATAATATCGTGTTAGGTGTAATATTTCCTTATCAGTAGTTGTTTAGGGGGGAAACGTTCTTCCCTTCAAAAAGAGTTATTGTATATCCTATTCAATTCATTTAATTGTATTTCCCAAAATTAAAAATTAAAATTGATGTCAGAGGGCTTTACACTCTGCACCCAGGCGACACCCCCTGTCCTGAAACCCTCACATCGGCAGAGAAAAAATCCCCCTATTTACATTTTAGAATGACCATGCTTCGTTTCCTAAGCATTCTTATGTCCCTTGCCCGGGTCGGACAAGGTTATGTTGGCGACTATGTTCATTCAGAGCAAGGAATTGGTTGAAAAAGTTTAAGTTAGAACACTGGACTATGCCGCTCCTTCAACAGAAATGATCAAGTTCCAACAACAGTTCCTAACATTTGATGATTTGTGTATACTTGAATAGGACAATGAGAGAATGTCCGACTGTCCTAGGTGAGGGAGGGGAATAGCTTTTTATGACTATTATTATTGAGGTAAATGAGCAAAGATTATGATGGTTGCTGAAAAAACCATGTAGACTATAAAGTGAGTGTTTGATGAATGGCTTATTGCAAACATGTCGGATTGAAATATACATATACAGTATATATATATTTATTTATTGAAGTAGCCCTCTAGTGGTCCCATAATTGTTTGTTTAAACTCCCTTCGAGCAGCTGTAATGTTAGGCAGGACACTGCATTGGTATAGTGCTCAATGACCTTTGTATTTTGATACTATATAATTCTAGGCTGACTCATATATTAAAAATATTGTTGAAAATCGGAGGTAATTGGTGTACCCAACAAATTTGAGCAAAATGCCTATAACTATGCTTTGGTAACTTAATATGGATCTTTTTTCTTTTTTAATTACCAGTGACATCCGTTACCAAATAAAATTCTTAAGGTGCAATCACACTAAAAACAAAGCAAACTTTACTTGCGTGAGTTTACTTACCCAACTATTTGTGGTTAATCTGCATCATTCGCTTCACTCGCCCTGGAAAGGGGCCGTGGCTTATCCCTGTGGCAATTTATTATCATTTCTGCTATCCACCATGGAAATTCCCACTATTCCTGCTCGGTGCTTGTTGTGGAAATTCCACAAACGTCAGAACCGCAAATGCCCTCGTGTTTGGGTTCATCAGATTGGTGCCACGATCTTTTGGTTGGACCCCACTACAGGCGTTCAATCTCAGCTGGGGAGCACCTCTTTTTCTGGTGAGTGGCAGCAGAGCATCACAACGCTGACTGGCTTTTGCCACCCCAAGACAGTGTGGGGTGAATTTTTTGCCATGGTTGCAATAGTCAACTTGCGCTAATGAGGACATTTTTTTCTAAAAGTCTCAACAAAAATATATTTGTTGGTCTAACTAGGACAACAAACTATTAATATTAGTATGGTTTCTAGCCTTGAAAGACTCATTGCGACAACAATATGCATCTGTTCACGTGTTTGATTGAGCACCCCAAAATGTCGCCCTTCTCGTCAATCTTGGCCTGTTTCCATCAGAAAGGGCTTTGCTAATGTGATTGCCGTTGTCCGGGGCCTGGACTGATCTACTTTTTATGAGGGAAAAGGAGGTCTGATTGTTGGAGGTGTGTCCTGTGCTTAGGTCCCACATCTACATAGACAGGCAGACAGGCTGAGGGTGAATGAGTGGTGGTGTGCCAAAACCAATAAGAGGCACTGGTGGGAGCCAAGGGAGAAAAGAGACTCCTCATGTATTATTCATATATTTTTTAATAATCCCCAGATAGTGTAGAGTGTGGTGATGTGTGTTAGTACCAATACATATGTGAGACAGTGATTTAAGTTTTTAAAAATAGAAGCAAAAAACTAAAAGATGGATTATCAGTTGGGCCTCTGAGTTAGCTGCCAGGACAAACTTGACTCATACGTGCTTTTATAGCAGATAAAGCCACCAAAATGCATCTGCCTATCATATCACAATATTTAGCTAGTAATAGTGTATCGGCCAACAAGTGGACAGAGGTAGAAGCTACGGGTGGTTATGTGCCCTGATCGTCAAAAGGTCTTGCAGAATCATGTATTGCTTCTATTACCATTAACACTGATTGGGCATGCACATTGTAATAGTTTTCACGTTCTACCGGCTGTTGTAGAGGCTGCATAGAAAGTCCAGCAAGACTAGACCATAGTTAGTTAGTTAGTTAGTTAGTTCCAATGTATATTATAATACTAAACTGGTGTCAGTTTTTGGATAACTGCAACTCCTTATCTGATCTCAAATCTTGCCCCCTTGTAACACAGTCTGTAATTATACTAATCAACTAGTACAGCTGTGGCCTCTGGTCTGCAATCAGCCACATGAAGGAGTCTTCAGGAAAACTGGGGTGTTAAATAACAGTACAAAATTTAGTTTCTATAACTTTCTGTTCTGTTATCATCATATCATTACTGCTAACAACAATGTTTGATATATTTACTGAGCCATCAACAGCTGTCAGTACTGTTGTATTTCAGTTGATACTAAATGCAATGTACTGTTAATTACCATGACAACGGAAGTTTCCCAACCTGTCATGTCTATAACACTAATTTGAAATGACTTTGTTGAAGGATGAGCTAAACTTAGCAAGTTTCGATTCATTAGTACATAAACCTCTCGGTGTGTATTAAGTACATCCTTTACCAATATACTTCACTGTGAACTCAGGCTTATTATAGAGAGACAATGCTGTGTTCTGGACACACTGCAAGGGATCTTCAGCTTTGCACACAGGAAACATATATAAAACCCATTATGCAGACTAAGATAGTAATATACATGTGCTCATGCATCATTTACTACATTACAGGTCATTTAGCTAACGCTTTTATCCAAGGCAACTTACATTGCATTTTAACCCATGACTTTTATTTTTAGGGTTAGGTGTCTTGCTTAGGGACACTTCAACATGGGACATGGAGCAGCCAGGGCCTAGACCGCCAACCTTGCAGTTCCCAGCGCTCCCTCTCCACTCCACGTTTAATGGTTTTAAAATACCAAGCCACACCAATGTAAGATTTAAAAGGGTGTCTGACGATCTGTGACCTCTGCCAACCATATACATATGTTCTGGCTCTGTTCTTCTTTAACTTCTGAACAAAGATTTTTACTGGAATGTTTTGTTGGTAATACTGTGCCTTAAGCTTGAGAGCTCCCTTGGGAATATTACCTTCTTTCTCCACTTTACTGGGTAGGACAGGGATTCTTGTCAATTGAAAATCTCCTGCATACCCTTTTGTCTCATACTCTCAGGATTTGGCCAATGCTCTATTTGCACATGTCAAACTCAAAGCCCGCAGTGAAATTATCTTTGGCCTGCAGGATAATATTGAATTACTCTTACAGCTGGCCTACCGGTATATTCTATCCATCCATCATCTTCAAAGCGCTTATCCTGCACACAGGGTCGCGGGGGGGCTGGAGTAAATCCCAGCCAACTTCGGACGAGAGACGGGGGACACCTTGGACTGGTCGCCAGCCAATCACAGGGCTAACACAGCCAGTCATAGAGTCATACAACCATTTGCACTCACATTCACACGGGCAACTTAGAGTTACCAATCAGCCTGATCCACAGAGCATGTCCTTGGACTGTGGGAGGAAGCAGGAGAACCCGGCGAGAACTCACGCAGACACGGGGAGAACATGCAGACTCCACACAGAAAGGCCACTGGGAGGAGTCGAACCCAGGACCTTCTTGATGTGACAAAAGAACATCAACTAAATGGACCTATATTTGACCATGTATTGTAAAATTCTTTAAACGACTGATCTACGTCATACAAAAACATGATGTTCAGCTCCCACTTGATGTCCTGGTTGATGATGGAGCCCAGAAAACGGAAGGAATCCATAGTGGTGACGAGGGAGTCACACAGGGTGATGGGGGAGGGTGGGACTGCGCTCTTCCTAAAATCTACAGTCATCTCCACTGTCTTTAGAGGTTGAGCTCCAGGTTGTTCTGACTGCACCACGACACCAGATGGTCAGACTCCCACCTGTAGGCGGACTCATCCCCACCAGAGATCAGTCCAATGAGGGTGGTGTCATCCGCAAACTTCAGGAGCTTGGCAGCTGTTGGTGTACATGGAGAAGAGCAGAGGGGAAAGAACGCAGCCTTGGGGGGAACCGGTGCTGATGGCCTGAGAGGCTGAGACATGTTTCCCCAGCTTCACTTGCTGCTTCCTGTCAGACAGGAAGTCAGTGATCCACATGCAGGTGGAGTTGGGCACGTGCAGCTGGGAGAGTTTGTCCTGCAGCAGAGACGGGATGATGGTGTTGAAGGCAGAGCTTAATTCCACAAACAGGATCCTGGTGTAGGTTCCTGGGGAGTCCAGATGCTGGAGGATGTAGTGGAGGGCCATGTTGACAACATTGTCTACAGACCTGTTGGCTCTGTAGGCGAACTGCAGGGGGTCAGTGGGGGTTTTCAGGTGGGACAGGACTAGTCGTTCAAAAGACTTCATGACTACAGAGGTCAGTGCGATGGTTGGTGGAGCTGTGGGGGATGGAGTCAGGACTGTCCAATTGTCTATCAAATCTGCAGTAGAACTCATTCAGCTCGTCTGCCAGGTGGAGGTCATTCATGTACTGTTTTTTTTTTCCGCCTGTAGTTTGTAAGCTGTTTAAAGCCTCTCCAAACCGAAGCAGAATTACTTGTTGAGAGCTGTTGGTGCAGTTTCTCAGAGTACATTCGCTTAGCATCTCTCACCGTCTTGCTAAACCTGTATTTTGAATCTTTGTCCCCACTCCTAAATGCCTGATGCTTCTGTAGTCGTAGCTTTCTCCAGGAATCAGGAGGACCATGAGTGTGCCAGCAAGCAGCAGAAAGGAAAATGGCAAAACTCCAAACACCCTGACGACTGCTCGCTAATCAATTCCTTCTCTACCTCTATTTCTGCAGCCAAACGCTCATCCTACCTAACCAGAATTCAATCCTCCTTTTCAAACCCCCAAAAGCTCTTCTCCATATTTTACAACCTCCTTGACACTCCCCCTCCTGACTCCACCCTTCTACCAAGCCACTTTGTCTATTTTACAACAACGTTAGATATAATATATACGATCCTCATTTACAAATCCTCCCTGTGACTAAATTTCAATCCACTACATTTTCATCCCATTCACTTTCCTCTTAATTATCACCTTGGTAATTCCCGCCCGCCCAACTATGGAACGAGCTACCCAATGACATCATGGCAGCAGAAAGTCTATACATCTAAAAACACACCTCACCTCACACACAGACCATACCTTGACAATGTAGCACTTTAGTAGCACTTGAGATGACACTTATTTATAGCACTTGTTGAAGAGATTATAGTTTCTCGATTCTTGTTGTTCTGGGTGTGTGTCCTCTTGTTTGAATGCACTTCTTGAAACTCACTTTGGATAAAAGCGTCAGCTAAAATAAATTAAATATAATATATTTATATATATATATATATATATATATATATATATATATATATATATATATATATATATATATATTATATTATATTTAATTTATGCAGTCCACTTCATGAGAAAGTGGAGAGAGTAGTACAATGAAAATAAAAAGGAGACAGACAATAAGTTTAAATCACAATAATAATGACGCTTTCTTAATTTGGAGGCCATAAAAAAGCTTGGCTTTAATCATATTGAACGTTGGCTTGGGTGTACATGTTTGTGTCAATGAGTAAGTATAATGTTGTAGCAGCCCTTTCTCAAAGTGTTACGTCGACACGGTGGTGCTAATCTATGTTAGTATCATGCTGAGTTACACAAAGGCAGCACTGACCTGCTGTGCACAGCCTGACCTAGCATCTGTATCTGGTTGTGCCCCCTGCTGTGCATGCGTGTCTATGTGTTAGAGTGTGTGAGTATGGCTGAGTGTATGTGCGTAGTTTTTCCGTGGAAATGTGTGTGTCTCAAACACACCTGATGGCTTTGCAGCAAGAATACAAACAGATGGAAGAGACACACACACTAAGATACCTGTTTACACAGGCGGACTCACACAGCAAAGAATATTATTGAAGCATTGACTTCAAAACATATATACATGCAAATATCTGAAAATGAAAATCGTTATGTACAAATGCATTGGGAAAGAAAATACCACGTAATTGACACACTCTCACACATTGATACATGCTGTGTAGAAGGGCGCAAATCAATACGTGGGAAACTGGCAGAGCACCTGATCAAAGCCCAACTCCAGCTTGTTCTATAGTGCTTCAAGCAAAGTGGGGACTGTCACTTTCAGAGTTTGCAACTGCAGTGGTGAAGATTACAGTTCCCATATGAGCATACAAAAAAAGTAAGATTCTCAAAATATAATAATCCGGTTATATTTGTCAAATTTTTAAAACATTTAATCAAGCCATTACATTTTTTAAAAATTCAGTTAGTTATTGAATGTGAACATATTCAGAATACTACTCAGCAATTGTCCAGATGTATAGAGGTCTCTGTACGTCCTCTTTTCAGTCTGTCCACATCTGTTTCTGTCTCTTTTGGATTTTTTCCTATACATTTGTATTATAATCCCCATTTCTAAATCGGTTTGCATTGAGATTAGAAACACACAAGGTAGAATAGCAGGAAGCTAGAACAGTTTACACTCTGGGGAGTATTCTAAACACTTTGGAAACCATAGCAAAATGAAAGCAAAATGAATTAGAAATAAAGCTACATTTCTCATAACGTTTTGAACGATTTGAATGTAACATTCAGATTCACATCTGTGTAAACACACTTTATTGCTGACATGCAAGTGATATGTCCATGCCTTAGTTGATTATAAAGCATTCTAAACCAATACAGAGTCATGTTCAATGGCCCTGAGCGTCAAACTACGATGCTTTAGGTACCCGTCTACGATCAGTTAGGTTTAGGGGTATTCAATTAATATTTAACAAGTTTTGGCTGGCATGACTCCGCTACAACATTGGAACATCTCTAATGCACCTTTGATGTTCAACTTGTCTCTTTCGACAGTGGTCACATAGCGCTTAAGTAGCACTGAGTGAACACAGTTTGGCCTTCAATAAAAATGAGATTTTTCTGGAAAAATATTTATTCAAGTGAACATTTAAATAAGCTTACTAATACCCGTTTTAGTATCAAGACATCTGTCCATCCATTCACCACATAGCCTCTTCAGGGCCGGAGGCAGGCTGGTGCTGACATCAGGTGGCATCAGGTGGGGGCAGGGTTCACCCTGGACCGATCAACAGAAAATCCAGAGAACAACTAAAGGTCTAAGTAATAATCTTAGGAAGTTTCATAGTGGTATCTTTTTGGTTAACAACCGAATTTGAGTAAAGTATTTTCAGTGTGGAATAAATACCTTCACGTAAGGAAAGGCTCTTGATACTTCTTTCAGCTGTACATGACAGGCAAATATACAGCACTTTGACCAGTAAAGAAATGTACTGCAATGAATAAAAAAATATTCAACACAGTCAATTCTTGATAGCTTGGACAGTTCAACACAACGCATGTGAGAAATGTGTCTGCTGAAGAGACAAATAAGACCAAGAGTAATACTGAGAGACACAGAGACAGAAACAATAAAGATAGAAGTAACAGGGAGATGTTGCGAAAAAACTTTGGCACACAGCTTCAGTAAAAGGGGTGACAATAAGAAAGAAAAAGAAAATGGGGGCAGAATGAGCGGGAGAGCTTTTAATTGCTTAGAGAGAGCATGACAATTGAGGAGAGTAGAAGGAGGAAAATCTCCAGGAGTATTGATCAGTCAGGCTGTTCCATTTCAGTCGTCTCCAACCCCCGCCTGCATCTACCCTCTCACCCAATTTGCACCTGTAATTTATATTGGAGTGTGGTTGTGTTGGTGTGTGAATGCATATGTGTGTGCGTCGAGGTCATTTTGCACGGTGTTTGTCCTTCACTGTGAGCCTACATCTCTTTTGTATTCATTTGCTTGTTAATGTGCCTGTCTATCACGTGTCAATGCAGAGGAACCTGCCAGATGTAGTGCAGTAAACAGAGTGGACACTAAAGCTTTGTTTATTGCCGCCGCAGATGGCGCGCGAGCTACGAGCAAACACAAGGCACAGTGCGCTAATCGCACTATTCTCCAAAACGCATGAAAAATGTACTATGAAGAGGAAGGAAGACAAGGAGCGTAACAGGCTAATCGCCATAAACCAACCTCCACTCTGCCGATGAGCAATCCAAATAAACTGTAAATACATATCTCATGTCCATGAACTTCCATGCCTTAAACATATTCAAAAAAATAAAAGTGCATTTTAGAGACCAAAAGGTTGAATCTTCTCTAAAGATTTGGAAGAAGTTTGCAAATACATCCATCCACTGTCCCAGGAAGAACCAGAGTGTGCAAAGGGTGGTGCATTGTCTGGGTGGGGAGGGGTGTATGTCGGGCAAACAAGTAGTAACGGAACATCAGCGTTGCATGCCATTAGCGCAAAATGAGTCAAGATAAAAACAACAATTGTCTGTCAGAAGGAGAGAACCGTCACAACTATTCCATACATTACCTTACTTGATGACTTGCACTCATTGGAATCAACCTGGGTTGCTTTTTTAATCAAATCAAATGCGTCCGTTACTAACCAAGGATCGCTGATTACCATTAGCATTAGTTTTACGTTAACTGTTGTGGCCTACTAAGACACACAAGTAAAAGCAAACACAACAAACAGTAATAAATATTATCAAATATCAAATAATCATATATATATAAGAATTTATAGAAAGACACACAATCATGTTGTTTCTGGAGTCACAATCAAGGTTATGACCTTGCACCCTCGTCTCAGTCCCAGACTGAACCAATTCCTAATGATACAACTCTCTGTCTCCTCTTTCCACTCGGTGTTGACAAAATGTTTGAGCCATTGAGTGGACAAGAAGATAAAGAAAGCACTGGAGTAAAAATGTGCTTGTCCATCTGCTGATTGTAATCCTTCCCACTGAAGACCAGATCTTATTAGGTGTCAGTGTTTTCTTTGTCCAGCGGGGTAAGAGCTTTTAGGCTTGAGTGACTCAAAAAAGTTTGTGAAACCACCAGAACAGCCAAATGCAATATGCCATTTGTTTGGTAGGGTGCTCATGTTTCCCAAAGAATGAACATGTTTTCTCACACTTTTCTTCCACCATTCAATATCCACAATAGTTAACAATAGTTGTTTCTGTAGCCCCAAACATGAAATGCCCCACACTGCTGGCAGGAAATGGCTTGATCTACATTGTTAACAAAAGTTACACTTCTAGCTCTTCAAAAGATGTCATAAAACCTCTCTTTTTGACTACTTTCTATTTCCGGCATTTATTTTGTGTGTATGATACAAGGATATGATAGTCTGTCTTTTGCTGTCACTTATTTTGTGTGCACAATATGTCATTTGTGCAAACAAAATATATAGTAACGCTCATTTCCACACTCAATTCATGTGGTCATGAGTTAACAAACATGTGTCAGCTGTGTGCTGAATGCAAATCATAAACTAAACCAAATAAAATCGGTTTATTTAACCATGCAGAACCTGTTAAATTAATTATCAAGTGATCAAATGTATGGACAATGCTGCAGTGAATTAATTCTGTGTAATTTTACATACTTAAATAATGGAGCATGCTTTTTCTGGTTAGTTTTGTGAGCTGAGGACCACAAAGAGTGATTTATTCCAACAGCCAAAATAGTCCATTCCATATTGAGCACCTTTCAGCAGCCTCTTTAAAACACTTTGGCCCTGTTAAACCCCGCAGTACCTGACCGCCCTGCTCGAACTGTTTATTTGACTTGCTGCTGAGAGTACTGCCGTGTGTGTGTGTCTTGATGCAAAGTATGTGTGCATGAACACACACACACACTTTGAACTGTTATTCAGTTTATGTGTCTTTAAGCTTGCAAAGTCATCTGATGTGTGTATTTGTGTTTTCAGTGGTGATACGCCCTTCCTTCCTCTTCAAGAGGACCTGGTCCCCTTACCCACCAACGTTTCTCTTCTCTGTTATGTCATTTTCAGTATGCGTATGCATGCGTTTGTTAGGGGTCTCGGGCACGATGACCACAATAACAAAAATATTTATTTATACAAGACTACATCTAATAAATGTAAAATAGGGATTGTCTTAGTTTGGGTCTATTACTCATTAAAATAATGCCAAATGTGGTTACACATATTTGGGTGCACCACACGTTTAACACTTTGTTTAGCAGGGTGGTCCTAGAGAATTATTTTATTGGTCTAGTTCCTGATTCTCGGAAACAACTTTTTCAATGATAAGATTCTGACCATCAAAGAGAAAATTGATGGTCTCCTGCCTTCAACCAGTGCCGAGCCGTCCTTGGATGTAGGAACCTTGGATGCAGCAGTGGGCCCTGATACCTTCTTGGATGGCTTCTCTTCCATCAACCTTGATTAACTGACTTCTATAATTTCAAAGTCTAAATCTTCTACTTGTCTCTTGGATCCGATTCCGACTAAACTGCTTAAGGAAGTTTTTTCTTTAGGTAGCACGTCTTTACTGGATGTACCACGGTCCTTCATGGTAACTGTAATTAAACCTCTTCTTAAGAAACCTACTCTTGCTCCTAAAGTGTCTCTAATCTTCCCTTCCTCTCTAAGATTCTTGAGAAATCTATCGCAAATCAATACTGTGACTTTCTACAAAACAATGCTTTGTTTTGATAAAATCCCAACTGGAAATCTTTGGATTTCCAGTTGGGATTTTGAGTGCATCACAGCACAGAAACAGTACCGGCAAAAATCAAGAATTATCTTTTACTACATTACATTACAGGTCATTTAGCTGACGCTTTTATCCAAAGCGACTTATAATACACTTTAAACCCATGGCTTTTTTTACATTTTGCCCAAGGAGCAATTGGGGGTTAGGTGTCTTGCTCAGGGACACTTTAACTTGAGACATGGGGCAGCCGGGGCTCAAACCACCAACCTTGCGGTTCCCAGGGCACCCGCTCCACCCCCTGCGCCATGACGACCCCAAGGACCAAGGACTCCTCTCATATTTTGTCTTGCTGGACCTCAGTGTCACATTTGACACCATAGATCATTGTCCGTTGCAGAGACTACAACATTTGGTATTAAAGGAACTGCACTCTGCTGGTTTAAATCCAATTTATCAGATCAATCCCAGTTTGTGCTTGTAAACGGTGAATCCTCGATGACCACCAATGATGGTCAAGGAGTCCCACAAGGTTCTGTGGTAGGACCGATTTTATTTACCTTGTATATGCTTCCTTTGGGCGTTATCAGAAAACACTGCATGAACTTCCATTGTTATGCAGACGATACTCAACTGTATCTGTAGATCAAGACAGAAGAGAGCGACCAGCTTGTTAGACTTCAAGAATGTCTTGGAGACATCAAGACTTGCAACTTCCTGATGCTAAACTGAGAAAAAACATCATTATCATGATAGGCTCAGAGCGCCTTCACAGTTTCTCTGGATGGAATTGATCTGGATGGATAGTTTTCTTTGACCAGGATATGTCCCTTAACTCTCATATAAAGAAGACTTCAAGGACTGCCTTTTTTAATCTACGTAATTTATCGAAAATCAGGAACTTCCTGTCTCAAAGTGATTGTGTAGTCTGTCCATCAGGAGAGGGATCCCTCTTCTGACGTTCTCCATAAGGTTTCTTCCCGTTTTTCCCCATGGAAGGGTTTTCATTTTCTTCAGAGTTTTTCCTGTGCCGATGTTAGGGTTTCGGGACAGAGGATGTCGCATGTGTACAGACTGTAAAGCCCTCTGAGGCAATTTTGTAATTTGCGATTTTGGGCGATACAAAATAAAATTAATTCAATCCGGAGAGACTTGTTGAAATTTGAACAATGCTTTATTATAACAGGTATAATATGATATTGCAAGTTGTTTGGGGCTTGGACTCCATCCTGCCGCAGGATAGACCCGGGGCCGGGATCTCGAGGCGAGACGAGGCATATCCCCCCCTTGGGAGTCCAGACACTGGTGGTGGTGGTGGTGGTAGAGTCCAAGTTGCATAACTCTCCTGCTATGTCAGGTTCTGCTGTAGATTGGAGGTGTCAGGGGTGGTGGCGGGTCACTTTGGAGCATGCTGAAATGTGACTGACAGCAAAAGAGAGGAGAACAGTTTTTAACGTTTGCCTGCCACAATGCGATTGGTTTACGGTAACGACACCCACGTCTGATACTACCCGACCCCGCCCCTAATCAGCTGGCCGTGCGCCCCAGGGAGAGAGGAGGCCACCAGGGAACGGCACAGCCTGTCCAGTCTTCCTGACTGAATTTTCGCCTAAGCTTCATTTAAATTGAATTGGTGGTGTGGTGTGATTTGGATGTGCTGCACAGAGTGGACAGAGTGGGGGAGTGGCTCAGGAAACTGTGCCAGGCGGAGGTGTAATTGGCCTCAGGTGCATTCTATTGAGTAAATTGTTTGTCTCCCTGTTAAATGAGTAGTAGTGGTGATCCAACAGGAGAAGGGGAGAAAGACCGATAAGGGGTCCTGCGATTGCTGTGGGCAAAATATAAATAAAGATTGTCGGCAACCCCTATGAATATCTCCTAAAACAACCCTCCAGTAACCACACACACACACACACACACACACACATGATCAGGGCAGCTGTTGTCATACACACTGGCTGAGCCATTCTTTAATTTACCCATAAACCTACATATATACACTCTAAGTTCTGATTTGGGTTTGTAGGTGCCGAGGCATGGTTTCAACATTGCATCATTGGACTGAGGCGTGGCTGTGTTTGGGGTCACAGCGCTATCAGGTTGCCAATCAGCAAGTGCAGCTCAGAGCCCTCATCAGCCTTTGATTGCATTTAGAATGGCTAATTATATAAAATCGGACATTATGTAAATGACTGTGTCTCTGCCATATGGCCGCAGGCGCTACCCCATCCCTCCTCAACTCCCCCTTCCTTGCCCCACCCACCCCCAACACAGCAGGGGCAACTGTGTGCAGTCAATAGGTGCGTGTCTGTATGCATGTCCGTCCAGATTGTGTGTGAAAGGGAAGGAGAAGGGACAAAGTGATGGTGGGCTGACTAATCATGGACTAACCATCTCAAAGCTTATGAAGGTGCCGTCTGATAGGTGTGTCTTTGCTTTTACATTTATTGATTTTTACATAAACCCCAAATATATAATATTAGTTTAATATATAATATAAGTTTACTGAGCAAACGAATGGCTTCAGTATTCAAAACCTTTGTCATTGACTTAATTTCTGTGCTGTAATAAATAACCCTATATGCAAGTGAAGTGCAGAAAGGCTCTTCAACCAACATAACATCACCCACTGACTCTGTCCGGGTACGGCTCTGTATGTCCTTGCATGCATGTTTTTGTGTGTGTCCTGGAGGTTGCTGCCTGTCCCAGTGATAAGGCACACGGAGCTGGCCCAGTGTTACCAGGCCAGTCACACATACAGATAAGAGCAGATAACATTGAAAGGAAGAAGTGCTGAAGGCTCACACACAGCAGCACTATACACAACACACATTACAGTGTGTTTTGCATATCCGTGTGTTTTACCCATCTTTTGGGGACCTTAAACTGTTTACACACTCACATTGTGGAGACTCACGTTCCTTAAGGATCAAAATCACAATGTTATGGTTTCAGGGAGTGACGGGGTTAAGGATTATGCTGGTATTGGTTATGGTTAGGGTAAGTCAATGTATTGTCCCCAAATGTCATGGAAACACAATTGTATTTGTATACATTTGAAATGTATATCTGCGTCTGGCAGCAATTTGTTGTACATGGGATTGTTAGTTTGTTATTTACTGAAGAATATGAAGAATATGAGGGGTTATTCCCGTAAAACAAATGTTGTGTTTGCAGTCCACTCCGTTAAACTGATTCAATAAGGCAGCCCACAATGTGTGTGTTTGTTTTATTGTTGGAAAGGATTTTAAGTAGCGTTGCCACAATTTCCACTCTTCATGCTTCATATTTGGATCAAATGATAAGAAATGTTGTGCTACTCGTAAAATGAAAAAAGTGGAATCCAATAGACTTTTGGCCACAGCCCACCGAGAGCGAGACAAAGTCCAACTCTTGCCCCATAGAGACCAATGCAAATCTGGTTAAAAATGTCTCAGGGAAAGCAGAAGGTGAATGTTTTTGAAAGTGTTTGTAAAGTCGTATTTCTGAACGCACAGACAAAGTCTATCTCTGCGTTCGGCAAAGTCTGGGAAAAGATAACAATTTTTTGTATAGGATTTATAGTTTTGCTTACAAGGGATGTTTTGTGAGCTGTATATTCTAGGTAAATCTTTCTAAGTTCTACCGCAAAAGTTCAACCGCCAAAAATTCAACCGCCAAAAATTCAACCGCCAAAAATTCAACTGCCAAAAATTCAACCGCATATCCGGGAACCCAAGGAAGAGCAATTGATTCTAGATTCAAGCTCGGGAGCGAGCGTCGCGCAGAAGGAGTCAGCGCCCCAATACAACTTCAGCTTGTCGGCTATGATGACCGGATTTCAGCAATGTCCATTAATAATAGGGCTTTGTTGAGTGTTTTAACTTTATGCCATCAGTGTGGTTTGTGTCTGTAAGACTCAGTAATAGACAGCTGACATTTGTACATTAACAGAATGTATAGGACATGAACTAAGCGAAAGTTAAACGAGAGCATACCGCTGGTCAGAATACGAATTTTCTTATCGTTTTGAATTAAATTGATGATGCTGGGATGCTTCGACAAGCTATTTGGAGTGATTGGCGGAGTTTTGAAACCAGGAACGCGCTTGTAGAGCATATATGAGCCGCTGCAGCGTAGTGGGGGGGCAGCGGCTTTAGCGGAGCATGTGCAGACGCATAACCCTGACAGTACATGCAGGTTATGCTGTTTACATGCACGACCATTTTTTGCAGATGCATTTTTCGCAGTTGAATTATTTGCGGATTAATTTTTTGCAGTTGAATTTTTTGCGGTTTAATTTTTTAACATTGAAGAACATTCAGATACATGATTTCAATGTATAAATATTCAGTGCTAGAAATTCAATCACCTTTTTCTTTCAAAATCCGATGACACAGATTTACATACTGATACTACTAATAGTACTGCTATTAATACTAAAATTACTCTTACCAGTAGTTCTAAAAACATTACTACTACTACTACAACTATAACAAAAAGTACTACTTGTACTTAAACTGCCATTAATACTACACCTACTGCTACTAATATTACTATAAATACTAATACTATTAGTTGTAGTATAACTGATATTATTACTGCTACGACTAATGACATTTGACATATTTTTACTGCTTTGTTAGTAAAGATTTTCTTATGTTTTTTTCATCAATTTTTTTGAAATTCATTTGAACTTTTTCCATTTCTGTATTTCCACCAATTTCTTTGAATTAATTTCAGCTTGCTGGTGTTTTCTCATTTTTGTAATTTCAGCAATTGTTTGAAATTCTTTAGAAACGCATTTTCAGCAGGAAATGCATTAGTTTATTTCAATACAGGAGCTGTGCAGGTGGGGACAAATTGGGGTTTTTCAAAGTCCATCGTCAAACCGCTTATCCTGCACACAGGGTTGCGGGGGGGCTGGAGTCCATCCTAGCCAACTTCAGGCGATAGACAGGGTACACTCTGGACTGGTCGCCAGCCAATCACAGGGCTACACAGAAACATACAACCAAAAGTTAACTTTGCATCAACTTATTTTTTATATTTTTTCAATGTACCTGTATCAACTGCTCTCGGATGATATATAAAATAAAATATGAGGATTACAGATTGTTAATTGTATTTCCTCATTTCTGCATTTTGACTGTAGATTCTCTCCCTCCATCTCAACGTTGCCCCCCACACTGCAGAGAGAAGTTCTGCAGAGCAATAGGGGTTGAGGTTGGCACACATACGCCCAGAGGGGCCCGGCCTGTCAGCTCCGTAGCCCCACATCTGTAGCCTCCCGCTGTGTCAGCAGCCTCTTTCCAGCCCTCCCCCTCTCCACTACCACCACCAGCCTCCCAAGAGAGCACTGAACACACACACGCTTAAATGTACAGTATATGCATATTTACACACTTTGTTTACACACACAGACGTATGCATTGATTCACAATACACACTCATACAGGCATATGTGTAGCACCCTACTGAACACACACACCCTGAGACACAATCTACAGATGCACATATCAAACTAAAACATAATGCTAATATACATAGCACTGTGCTCGGCCTCACGCCAAAGTCCCTTTTCATTTTCATGAGGCAGGACAGAGAGAGAAATGGACGTATTCTGCCCTGGAAGAAGTTGTGTGGACAGCAACACCTACTCCCTCACTCAGACACTTTTTACAACGTTAAAAAATATAAAAGTATTATAAATACAAATGACACCATTTGACAGTAGAGTTTATTTTTCCATCATAGAAAGATCTCCCTGTAGCATACGCTCAAAGTTTATTTGAATTATATTTATGGTGTAATCCTTCTCCTGTAATCCTGGGAATGGAAGTTATGCAAAGGCTCGTTCCTGAATGTTTTTATTTAGGAATATTTGTTGGATGGTGAACTGCTGAAAGCAAACATTTTGCAATTACACGTGTGTTTACATGAAAAGAAAATCCCCCTGAGAATCAGAGCACTCAGAAATGTCTTTGCATTTTCATACTCCTTTATTGTTTAAATCGCTGTGAAACATCACATTGAACTCCAGAGACTGATCTAGCAAGTACTGTACATGTTGCAAAAGAAGAAAACGTCCAAAATTGTACCTTTCGTAGAGGAAAATAAATAACGTAAGTAGATGACAATGAGGAGTCAGTGTTGCAGGTGCTGTGAGCTCTGGTGGTCAAACCCGCTCGGCTCACTGCGCTGCCCCGAGTGAGAGTCAGCCGAGGGCCAGGGCGCTGTAACTCATTGCCAGTCAGCGCGGCATTGTGTGATGATAATAAGGATAACTTCCTCCAGGATAATGGAGCCAGAGCATATTCTGGCCTCTGTGTGCACCGTCCCCGAGGATGGCCCTTTCTGCTGTGAATATTCTGCATTTAAATGGTCCATTAGAAGCCAAACAAACACAGACAGACCTCCATACTAATGACCGACGGGGTCCAGGGGTGAATGTCTCATTGTGTGTGTGTGTGGATGCATGGAAGAAACAAACACCGTGTGTTGGTGGGGGGGACGTGGTGTGTGGAACAAGAAGGGAGTGTGTGTGTTGGACTGGGAGGTTGATTCTATGTGACATGGGTCAGGAGGGTATGCAGGAGGGGGGCGGGCGTTGATGAAGAGTATGGGCTCTCTGGTCAGAGGGGAATCTTCTGCCCGGGTTCCTAATGCCCTTTGGGCATTTGCATATCTGTCCCATTTGTGTGCGTTTGCACACTCTCACTTTATCACTTTATCTTTGTTGGCCTTCATGCATTTGCGGGCCCATATGTGTGCATATTGCCTGTCACATTGTCATGGTCACATGTCCACATTCACATGAGTGCATCTGCGGATGTGTGTGTGTGTGAGACATAGTTTCAGGGGTTATTCTAATAGGGGGACGCGTGTTGTGTGCCCCGGTCAGCCCTTTGCTCATTATCATTATTAATATTTGAGGAGTAGCCTGTGCAGGGTGGACAGATGCCCCCTTCTCTCACCACTTGGCTACTCATGAAATATGACATGCCTGCCCCCCCCGCCCTCCCCTGCAGCTATTTATCAAAATATGAAGATTGACGACTGGGATGTCTAAACAGTGGGCAAATGAGGTTTGCGCACGGCCAAGATCACAAACGGCGCCACTCTGCTGCTGAATCTTTACGTGTGTTTAAAGGAATGCTGCCTCAGTATTTAGTCAACAGCAAAGATAAAGTTTGTCACATTTTATTGTAGCACATTTCACCACGAAACAGCGCAGGTTTATTTGCAACCAGGCGTCGCTAGTTAGAAGAATTCATTGGTTTCAAGCATTTAACATATTTAACAAGGATATTTGCGTCACTCACATAGAATTGCATTTTTTTACTTTGTACTCCAACCAATAGTGCTCCTATTGCTTAATTCACATTTTAACACAACATCAGCAGAAATAAAGCAAGCATTTTTTCAGGCATTCCACTCAAGCCATGTTTTTGTCAGCAGTTTGAAATATGCTTCCCGATCCTTTAAAGCTGTGTGGCTGGTAAAGTGGAATTGTGTCACGGGGGTCTCGAGGTGAGGACTCGGACGCAGAGTTAAGGTTCAGTAGAAGTTTTTATTGGTCCAACAAAAAACGCAGGGACGACCCTGGAAACGTAAAACTTCTCTGAAGAGAGAAAAATAGAAAATGCTCCAGCAAAACTGAGCGAGCGGATTAGGAAACGAAAGAAAAACCCAAACTCTCGCTTACCGAGGAAATAAAAAAGTCAATCTATTGAAGGCACTAAACAAACGTGAGGAGCTGTGGAACTATAAAAGGTACACGACCATCTATGGAGATCTCAAGGTGGCTCAGCAAGAGCATAAACTGTGACCTGGGCTTGAATGCTTCCTGGGGCGGGTGTGCACTGCAAAAGGACATGACACACTGGCACAGGACAAGGGGAGACGCAGACTATAAGTACACATGAGGGAGGTGTGGGAACAGGTGGACACAATCAGGAATCAGGGAAGACAGTCAGACTTGTGACACATGAGGAGGGGCCAGGAACCTAAAACGAGAGGAGGGTTAATTATCAAAATAAAACAGGAAGTCACAAAACAACCATTGTGACGGGACAGAAGCCCAACTTGACCTGCAGGTGTGACAGAATCGTGTTCGTGCCTTGAAGCCAGCGCCGACGACTGCTTTTAATTCAAAGCAAACAGCTGCGTATCGATTAAAGAACTACAAGCATTTCAGACCTCTACTTCTCTTAGTCGTTTGTTACTGTTATCGGAAGTTGAAAATTAGTGGAGGCTTTATGGGCATTTATTCCTCTGTGACACTATTATTCATATAGACTTTAGACTTTGGCTTCATGTGAGGTCTTTGTTTTTATTCAGGCGGCAACCAACTGTTCTGCAAAAAATATATTGAAATTGGAAATTCTGTCTACATCTCAACTAGTTTCACGTCTTCTTCAATACAGCATGATGTTAATTCAATAAATGGAAATGATGTTTATGGGTTAGGGTCAAATAGACGATGGAGCACAGAGGCTTTAGGGCAGTCGTTCTAACTGGTGGGTCGCGGGTCGGGCCGTGACTCTGGGTCACAGGTCTGAGCGTGTGGTTCATTTACAGTCTGGACGGAGGGGTTTGTCCTCTCTGGCTGAGGCTGAGAGGGACGGCTGCACCAGGAGTGGGCCGCCTGTCCGTGGTCTGAGAAAGAAGCTTACGGCAGCACGCGCTGCTTGTTGAGAAAGTTAGAACAATACCCTCCCCGTCGGATAAAGGTGGTGCCGCAGCCCCTGACCCCGGAGGCCCCGCTTGCTGCAGTCCGTTGGATCAGAAAGCCAGAGATGGTTGCTGAAGATAAAACAAACGGAAGAACTGTGCAGAGGAATTCCTCCTGGTGTCAAACCGAAGGGGGGCGAGTGCAAACGGACCACTTTAGGACTGACAGTGAACATGTTGCTAGCTGCTAAGCTATTTCCATCTCCACATCGACCCTGCAGAGGACCACCACTGTGTCCCTGAGAGACAGTGGGCTGGAAAACGTCCTGCTACAGCCGTTAGATGATGGAGAGTTGAGAGCAAAGTGCACGAGGACAACAGGAAGAGTCACTACAACATGTTTGCCCCCAAGATGATCACATGTGGTGTAAAATACAATTAAACAACAGCGTCTAAACACAATACATGTTTTCTTAAATGATCACTTCAATAGTGATTACTTGTTTATAAGAATTAAAAACAATTAATTAATTAATCTAAAGTAATGAATTTAAAAATGTGAGATTAATTAGTTGTTTGTTTTCGAAAGATATTGACAGCCCTAAAAAATAAATATATTCCCTTTTTTTTTGGAGATCCCCAATTGTAATGGAAGTTCTTTCCACTAGTTGAAAAGAAACATGTTATTGATCAGTCCATGAGAAGCAATTTACCAAATTGTAAAAGTACACAGTTTATTATTTATTATTTTCACTAATAATCCCAATCTATGAAGGAAGTCGGCTGAGGAGAAATCTGTATCAACTGTGTTAACTCCATTTATGATGGGAGATGCAGACAGACTGACGGAGAGACAGACAGGCAGAGAGCAGTTGTTTGTACTATTAATTGCAGGGAAACAAAAGCAGCAGTTCTTCAAACAAGCTCCTACCCCTCTGTGATGTATTTACATATTCATGAGAGGAAGCTTTTCTTTCACTGCTTCTTTCTGTTGTGTGAAAGGGGGATGGTGCTTTTCTTCAGGGTTATTTGATTCTTGTCACATTCTGCAAGTTTTTCCTGAATGCCACCTAAAAATAGTCACACACACACAGAGCAAACCCAGAAACACACGCCCCTAAATACAAAAATGTGCACAAACAACTATTTTTAGTTTTTTACATTACTGGAAGGATGCATGATCACACATGCAAGGACATGGACATCCAATGTGCCATGTATTGGTTTGAGGGCTGCTTCTTAGACACATTGCACACGCCGTTTCCATGCTGTACTTACAGACTAGTGGGTTCCATGATGCTCGCACAAACTCTTCTTTCAACAAATCAAGTGTAACATCTGTTTCATGTTTTTACGCCTACGTACACAACAACACACAACAAGCAAAGTACAGCTTAGACAGACGCTACGGCGTTGCGTGCACTCTTCAAATTAATATGCAGCAGCATCATAAACAAGCGGACAACAAAGTGAAGACATGTTATTAATGGAAGGGAGTTGAACGCAGAGTTTATCTTTGTTAGCGTTACCGCCGACAAACGGTCTGTGTTGTACACGGGGCCAGAACAACTCGCTGTGGGACATTTGAGCTAATCGTATGTTCATGCCAAAGGCAGTAGGGGGGATTGAACCTTTTTTTTACAGGTTAGGATGCAGAATCAGTCAGTTTATGAATTCGTCAAGTTGAAAAGTTGAAGTTGAAATAGGATTTTGTTGATAATGAATTTGTTGATGTACTGTCTACTGTAGGTTAATGTGTCTGTAATGCTGTATACTATTCTCACATACATACTCCTGAACCTGACGTCAGATTGCGCAGCCTCAGTTCATTATTCAACGGTGGAGTTGCTTATTGCCTCGTCTCTGCAGGTGACGTTACACTTATCGTACCAAAGTCTTTTTGGTCTTCATGATAAATAAATTGTTCACATGTTTGATAATGTTTCCCTTGGTCTGTTTCGTTACATTAGGTTACTAATCTTGGGCAATAATGTGACATTAGCTAAGGTTAGCTAGTGAGGGGTTTGTTCTTAGATTTAAATGTCCCTGAAATATTGTCCTTGAAGACATTTACAAAACTTTAACAGTAATGTATTAAATTAGTTTTCTTGACTTTTATTTTTGGGAAATTAAATTTAAATTAAATTAAATTTAAAATAAAGTATTGGGTCTTATAACACGGTAATGTTCTGGCATATACAGTAAAATTCTGGAATATACTGTTAAATTACCACACAAACAGTTATTCTACAGTAACATACTGTAATCCAATGTATATTTATATATAACTATAAATAAGAATATATATTTACGTTTGTCTATGTGTGTGCAGTAGAATAAAGTTTGGACTTATCATTGTTTATTCTTATATTCTCAAACTAAGACCTAAAGCTTCTGCCGTTCAAACGGGTAAATCCGCCGACGGCTCCGAGATCCAGGCTCCCCAGCTGTCAATCTCAGCACTGCCCCGGGGTCACACTTAGTCTGTCCCAGGGAAAGTGTCTCCAGGGGGTTTGGGGTTGATAATCGCGTTATCAACTTTTTTCCACGGCGTAGTTATTTATTTTCATTTTAAACAAAGAAGAAGTCTCCCCTCATACAGTAGACACCTAGAGGCCAAATCTAAAGGTTTGACAAAACAGTGGAACGTAATGACCGCGAGCATCTGTGGGACTGTGTGTGTGTGTGTGTGTATTTAGGGTAGTGTGTTATGACTGATGGGTGGGTGTATAAGGCGTCCAAATACCCACATACAGTATGTGCCTTCAAGGGCATTTTGATTACAACAGTACGTTTGGGTTAAACTTGTGTGGGTTTTTGGTTGGAGCCTTATCTTCATAGAGAATTCTCAGCATAGAAAAGTCTTCAAGACCGCATCATTCTCCTTGAAACCTTGTTTACTCAACTTACAACACAACCTTTTCTTATAACTCTTGAAGTAAATAGCCAGGCAAATTTTGTATTAACATGTTTTGGGTATGAGAGAGTAGGTTCTGTGATAAATGGTAGTCTGTACACATTCGTACACCTACACGTATATTGATATTATTAAGGAGATTTATGTGTATATATATATATATATATATATATATATATATTCCATTGTTGAAATGGAAACAGGGTGAATCAGAAAAAAGAAAAACAAAAGACAAACGTTAAAATTATTATTATAATCTTTTTTTTTTTTTTTTTTACAGTTTTTGCCAAAGCTTCTATTTCTTTATTTCCCACTGACCTCCAATATCTTTTTCTCTCCCTTTCCTCATTCCCTGCAGTGCTCTCACAACCCTCCTCTCCCTAATCCCCCTTTTTCTCAGCAAGTAAGCCACTGAGCAGGGAAATAATTTAAAGCTTTGCATATTGCAGGCGCTCTGGTCAGCGGCGTTTGCACAGACACATTAGTCTTTCTGGACTGACCCAGCAAACAGACTGTGCCATGACAAATAGCCGGGATGCTGCTGCTGCAGCTGCTGCATATACAGTGCACACACACACGCACACATTCACTCATAAGACAAACACACACTCAGCCGCTGTCTATTGGCCACAGAGCAAGACGGCTTTAAAGAAATCTCCAACTCACTCCAATCCACGTTGTACATGTGTGTCAGTTGCTTGCTTTTACTGTATTACTGTAATATACTGTATCTACTTTATGTTTGTGTCACGACTGCCCATCATTTGCGTTCATTATTGTGGTGTTTTTTCACTGGTTAGCTGTTAATTAATCCCGTTAAACCAGTTGCTAAATCAGGCTAAGATAGATATTACAGATTATCAACATGGTTATTTCAGAAGTGCATGTCGGTGTAACCCGAGGACCCGTCTCTTCATCGGATGATCTCTCCCTGGTAGAATCCCACCTTTTCAAACGATGTGCATTGACACCTCTGTAAAGAAATGTGTGTCGCTCAGTCTAATGATCTCACTGCGTGCCGTTTCCTTCCCTTCAATCCCT
Organism: Gasterosteus aculeatus; assembly: GCF_964276395.1. NCBI lineage: Eukaryota > Metazoa > Chordata > Actinopteri > Perciformes > Gasterosteidae > Gasterosteus > Gasterosteus aculeatus. The sequence goes on along the minus strand of NC_135693.1, from coordinate 1,294,280 downwards.
CCTTTCCTCCCTCAGCTCCTTAAACTATTGGAGGAGAAAGGCTCAGGGTGTTAGTGGGTCACTTCTTTGGCTTTCAAAGGGCCGATATATATATATATATATATATATTTTTTCTCAGCACCATTTGAGGTGTGGCCCCTTATTGACACCCGGCCTAAGCGCCGTCCCTCTGAGCTTGAGGTCCGGCGCTGCTGGGAGGCACAATGCTGTAGCCTGCAAAGACGCTGCACAACGCTCGCACAATCAACCAGCAATACCTTCAGCACACAGATGCTTACGTAGAAACACAAAGAACAAAAAGCCGGACGTGTGGAAGGAAAGACACGCATGCATTCACACATTGTGCACACAGAAAGACATTTGCAAAAAAGATGTAGTGACATTTGGACGAGTGGGGGAAGAGATAATAGGGATGATGGAGATATGGGCTCAAGCATATGTAGACACGCACCTACACACACACACACTAACCTTTACCTGGGCACACAAGAGAGGAAAACCCAGAAATGCTGGCGAGAGGAAGATCAATGGGGCTTTGTGGCCTCATGGTGTGAAAGAGGTGAGCTGAGTAGGACAGAATTTCACATCGGGATCTAACATTTATTGGACCACTGACACAGAAAACATTTTGAACCTCAACCTGCCGCATGCTCCTTCAACCAAGTGAAAAACATTCATGTGGCTTCTGGGGCAGTTTATAGTTTTCGTACAAAATACTGTAGCTACTGTATGAAGAATGTCTTTTCATCGGATGATCTCTCCGCTAGTAGATTCCCACCTTTTTCGAACCCTGTGTATTAACAAATCTGTAAAGAAACTCGTGGTCACTGCTCGTTCCGTTCGGTCAATGCTTTTGTCCCTCTACCTCTTTAAACTGTTCCAGGAGCGTTGTCTCCGCTTTGTTGGGTCTTTTCTATAAACTTTGCCGACGGGAATAATAAGTCACGCGTCCTGTGAGGTCAAATACCGCAGTTAATTACTTCATAGAGGTTTTGAGGCACGGATTAACTGACCTGAGAACTTGAAGGCGTATCTGTGCATTTCTAAAATCTCTTTCTGACACACTCAGTCCTTCTCAGCGGCCTTACGGTTCAACCCAGGAATGTCATATCTTTGCCATGCAGGTCTAAAAGGAAACATGGACCTTGTCAAAAAGAGCCAGTCGGCCTTGGCTTTAAAATGCTAATAATGGAATGGCTTAGACTATCGCCTGGAAGAAGATTAGTTCAGGGCCATGGCCAGAAGAATAGCCTTTTACATTTGATAAAGACTGGGTGAAGAAAGGCAAAGTAACTAAAGGAGGAGAAGGTAAAATAGGGATATCTGAGGATTTCAGGGAATGATAAAAAGTCAGGGATTGTAAAAGTAGAAAGACTAAAACAGCTTTATCATTGCGGAGGAATTTAAAGGAGATGATGTTGAGGATTTCTCACAGGACGGTCCCTCGGGTCGGTCACAATGGAAATACTTGGCTTGCTATTGACGGATGAACCAAGTGAACCGTCGGCTTCTTATTGCAGGCGTGTGGTGTCTGATTGGAATGACACTTTGAAGATAAAGGGCCCAAAATGATTTTCCTTCATTATCTATAATCTGTTCCCATGTATGACATGCCAATGCAATTTGAGCTAAATCTGACTATCAGATGGACAGGCACAAAACAGGGGAGAAATGCAAATGAGAGAGAAAGGAAATGTAGGCGATTTTAAAAATAAAATCTCCATATGTTTCAGAGGCCGGCTGCTTTCCCTCTCCCTTTCTCCCCCAGGCTTCTGTGCTCGTCTCTCTCCCTCTCTGGTTCCTGCACTGACCCCACTCATTAAAGCTGATTAAAACTTTTCAGGAGAGCACTGTTTGCCCTCAGAAGACGATAACCTCTACAAGGCTGCTACATAAGAGAATAATAGCGACTACAAAAGAGGCTTGGACAAAGAAGAGAGAGAAAAAAAAAGCCGCAGCCCAGCAAGGCCCCAATTGGAACATTTTAGAAAATTAATGAAATTTTAGATCAAATGAATTATAAATTAAGGAGAGCGAGAGAGGGAAAAAAAAGATGAATAAGTCATAAGTGAATGTACTCTTGCTATCAAACTGTAGGAACGTGTTATCCTCCACCAGGCTCGAGGAAACAGGGTCAGGTTCCAGCCGGGCGGATTCGGAGGAAAACAAAGGTTTTCAAGGTAATTGTTGCAGCTGTACTTGAAGGGCCACTTTGACCCCGTTGCTGTTCCTGCTGTTAGGTGGCTTGTGTTTTTGGCGCAGCAGCAGCAGGGATTTGCAGCGCGTGGGATCGTTCCTTCTTAACAGAAGTCAGATGATTACTGAACGTGTGGCACGCTGGCTTTGTCCGTCTGATTTAATAAAGTCCTTTTGACGTGTTATTAGAAAGGTGTTATGGAGGACGGTGGTTTCTCGGTCAATTCAAAGTTGAACGCCTCAGATAAGTTATGGTATGTAAACGTTTTTTTGTTCTTTTCCAACTGACCCTTCCAACATAAGTGATGTTATGAGACTGAGATACTTTTTTGCTTTCCACTGCTATTGATGGCGACATCAGATATACATCTATACATGTATAAATATATATATATATATTACGTGAGCCTGGCGCGTGCCAGCTGTCATACTGTGCTGGAGGATATGAAGTTTCACGTTGTGTCGGTGGAAATACAGTGTACTTCATCCGTCTCACACAGACATGGAAAAAAACACCAACACAGCTGAGGGGTTCTTAACGGATCATTAGCGCTGAGCTACACGGGCACTCGACCTTTCTCTGGCAGGGGGTCAAAGGTCGCAGGCCTGAGGAAAGAAAACACTCCGTGATCAGAGGGCCGTCAACACTGGTCAGCCGCCTCTAAGTACATTCACTTATGTGTGTGTGTGTGTGTGTGTGTGTGGGGGGGGGGGGGCTCCCTCTGAAACTGATATTTCTGACTTTTCATGTTTCTATGTTTAACTCTTTGTGTGAAGTCAAACAACATTGCAATAACTTAACTAATTATTAAATTATTATTATTAATAAAATATATAAATATTTAATAATTAAAAGGTGAGGCCAATGACAACATTACATTTTCTATTGTAAGATGTTTGTTTCTTTCTTCTCTCCAGGTTGAACCACATTATCTCCCTTTTATATTTCAGTGAAGAGCTGCTGAGCCTTCAGACACATTTCAAAGGACTTTTTCAGTTTCACCATGAACACTGAGCTGTGAGGGTGAAAGCTGTAACATTCACAATTTACAACCGCTACGCACTATAGTCAGGCAAATAAGTCCATTCACAGCCTTGATAATGACTATCGGGGCTCCCATTGTGCTCTCATTGTGGATACGCAAACCTTCGAGTCGTTCTCTACATTAACGTTCAGATCGTAAATATGAGGCTTCCTGCCCTGAACATTGTGTGTCTCGTCATGTTGTTCCCATATTCACTTTGAGCGTAATGGTCACGGTACTAAGAGGCTTCTTTGTCCGGAGGGTAGGGTTTAGCATTACCATAGAGAGGTGCAGTCTAGCATTGTACTATTAATCTAGTTTCTGAAAACTAGTTTGCCAAACTCAACGGCTGAGTGACAAGGTGATGGTAAAGAGGTGAAAGCACCATTAGGCCTTGAAGGGAAACTCATCAAAAGCAGATACTTAAATCCTGAGTGTGTAGTCGGGCCTTTAGCTGTTTAACCGGTTGAATAATTATATTTTTTAAATTTTGTCTATTAGGGCTGTTAGCAGATTTAAGGTGGGGATCTTGACTTTATTTGGGTCTGTAACTGGGAAACGAGATGGTTAGACAGGGGAATCTTACTTGAAGCATTTGATTAACACCAAAAAGACTGTTTCATTTGGTGTCCACTCTTGTTGCCTTTCTATTGTTTCATTTACAGTATTTAAGGGCTGAATGCTAAAATAAAGATGATAATGAGAAGAGATGCCCTGCGATTGGCTGGCGACCAGACCACGGCGAACCCCGTCCATCGCCCGACGTTGACCCCGCGACCCTGTGTGCAGGATGAGTGGTTTGCAGATGGATGAGAAGAGATTTCTTCATGTCTGGAATAACTTATGACCAAAATTCTTTAGAGAACAAACAGCCTTTTGAACTTTTCAAATAGCAACTACTTTTATAATTAGTTTATTTTGTAATATACTTTTTCATTTTCTGGTCAATTATTTAATTATTTAGCAGTTTTTTTGGACTAAAATAACCCGACACTCATTATCTACATTACAATGCTTGCACCCACTTGGCCAGCATCTGAAAAATGTATGTGTTTTAGCACGCTTTGGGTAATCATTTCATATATTGCAGATTAAAGAAAAGGCTGATTTCTGCACCTCCTCGTAGCTCCCTCCTCAGCATTTAGAAAACCTTGCAGAAAGCATGATTAAGCATGAAGGATGATGTTTAAAATAGGTTACGAGTGCATGTTCTTGTTCTCTAGTGGGAGGGGCTTCAGCATGTGTGCAATTACAATATGCTAAAGGTTTATGTTTTACCTGCTGATGCTGATCCTTTGCCAGCTTTTGTTGACTGAAACTGTTGAGTTTTCCACAGCCTTCGTTGACCAAACCATATGAAGACCACATCACTGAATGTAGGTGTTGAGACTCAAACACTATGAAATTGGCCAATTGATGCAGCCAGCGTGACCTCCGTGTTGATGCTGTTGCCACAGCCGTTTAAGAGAGATCTTTTGTGTTCCTAGAAGTGCTCCCTTTTATAGAATAATAAAGCGTTTGAAGATCATTTATCGCTCTCTTAAGTCAAACTACACAACTACACAAAAATACGAGTATTTTGCTGTTAAATGGTCAGCATGGCATGCTCGACCTCGACAGCTGACCTAATAAGGTAACCACTTTTATTCCCAATAACGGGAACTCTTTCCAACAGCATCTCTTCATTTTGAATATTGATAAAGGCGTCTTAGACTGAACGCATCTTCTCGTCTTCAGCTTCTCCTGCAGCAGGTCAGCGTTGAAGCCAAAGGGGGAGCGAGGCACGGAGATCGGTGGCAAACGGCCTTTCTGCACCAGCGTCTAGTTGACGTGTTATTCCACCGTTTGAACCAATGACTCGTCCTTTTGCCTCTCGACTGTATGTGTGCGTCTCACAGGCAGTGTGTTGTGTTTGTGTTAGAGCATAATAGAAAGCCAGACAACGCTTCTCCCCCAATTGTAACCCTGACGCATGCGTGTGTGTGTGTTCGTATTGTGTTAGAGAGCCGGCATGCTCACCCAGACAGAGGACGAGAAGGTTAACAACAGATAAGTGGACGCGGGGTGCTAGTCTTCCTCACAAAAGGCCGTCTCTGGCGCTCCTGGCTTGTTACCTTCTGCTCCTCAATAATTAACATGCTCCGGGACGTTCTAAGCGTTGACACAGGTTAGCAGGCTTAGGCTTCGCCACAGGAGGGCGGCTGCTCGAACAGCGTGGTGTTTCATGTCTGCCTACAATTCTAAACGGCCACACTGGCTCTGGGTCAGTGTGGCCCGGCCGCCCTTTCAGGACCTGGTTTCTGATTGACAAATTTTGGGTTTACTTGAGAGAGGACGTTATAAACCTGATCCATTCCACCAAAGTTGTGCATTAGTAACTAAATGAAGAAGCATAAAAGTGTGAAAAGAAAATTGTTGATAGCTCTCACAAATGTAACAGTTACTATAATTGCAGAGATAAAAATAGAGGGGAATACAATTGATAAAGGAGTATTTATTTCTAAGGGAAAATTCAAAAGCCACAGTTAGTTTGGCTGGTCTGGATTAGTTTATATGGGTTTGTGTAAATGTCCTATTGATTTTATCTAATCTTTTAACCCAAACCAACTTTTTGTTCTTTTGCCACCATCCTGGTTGCAAAGGTTTTCAGCAACATCCCAGTATGACTGCAAAACAATTGAGTTGTCGAAAAGCATTACTACTTTGCAGTTACATTTTTATCATTTGTTCCAACTTGAAAAACAGTAAATAATAAGCTTGATATTATATTCTGTGTAATATAATAATATGTACAAAATGGATTGGCCCCCAAATCTGCGTGCAATTGACTGATTGTTTTTATTGTATGTCACACATTTCTATCTTATATCATCTTATAGAAACACTTGTACATGCCTTTATAACTAGTAGGCTAGACTATTGTAATGGTCTCCTTGCAGGTCTTCCAAAAAAAACTGTCAGGCAGCTCCAGCTTGTTCAGAACGCTGCTGCTAGAGTTCTAACAAAGACCAAAAAATGTGAGCACATTACACCAATTCTTAAATCCTTACATTGGCTCCCAGTATGTCAGAGAATTCATTTCAAAATCCTACTGCTCACATATAAATCACTACATGGTTTAGGGCCAAAGTATATCACTGATATTCTTCCACTACATAAGCCTTCAAGATCACTAAGATCTTCTGACACCAATCTGTTGATTGACTGACTATAACACTCCACCGGTCACTCCCCTTCACACTGCACATGCCACTTTAACTGTAATCCATCACTTTGTCGTCACTCGTCACTTTGTTACTTGTTCGTTAGTGCACTTTATGCTTAATATGTATATTTTTTAAGTTTTTTAATATTTAAACTTTTTAAGTTATTTTAATTAATATTTAAACTTTTTAAGTTACTTTATTCCCTTGTTTCATACTAACCCATAGCCTTATTCTACCAACCCATTGCATTAGCATTTCATTTTACTTTATTTTATTACTTGTGCACTGCTGTCTTGTCTATTGTCACATTGTCTACTGTCAATGACAAATTCCTTCTATGTTTGGCATATTTTGGTAATAAATGTTTCCTGATCCCTGATTCCTGATTCCCAGAGTAAATACAAATCATGGGAAAGCATCATTTAGTTCATGTTTGTGAGGTATTAACCCATAAGCAATGGGGACCCAAATTAACACTAAATTGGGGAGAAACCTTCTGCACTTTATTTTTTAATTTTAAAATATTTTTTAACTTGAACTTTTATTGTTTTATTTTAAACTAACCCATAGCATTATATATTATTCTTCGTGCACTGTTGTTTTGTCGTCCATTGTCATACTGTCTGCTGTTACGCACCAAGTCAAATTCCTCTGTCTGACATATTATGGTGATAAATGCTTCCTGATTCCTGAAAGGGCTTGTGCAAAGGTTCTTAGCCATCAGAGTCTGATAACAATCAGTAGTCCTGCCATCATTTTACATCTTCAGAAACCTTTACTTGATAGCTTTAGTATCATTACTAGTCATATTTTGGAATGTTTTTTCATACTAATTGCATATTTCCTCAGACAATCTTCACAAACACAATGGCCCATGATGTTCTTCTGGCCGTAGGGAGAAACAAAATTTCAACAATGTGGTTCCTCAGAGCAAAGTTTAAGATGAACTGTTATATTAAGTGGAGAAATTGTGACAGGAAGTTGGTAGGCCCCTCGCTGTTCTGACATATGCCCCCCCCCCCCCTACGCACAGAGATCTGTCTGTCAGTTTTAGGGGCACAGCTGTGGCAGAGCATGGCGAGAATTAGCCCCCTACTGTGCCCCCCTCCCCTCTTTGCACCCCACAGATCCATCTCCACCCACCGACCTTCCCTCCGCTGCTCCTTCTTTTGACCATTCAGCCCCAGAGCAAAGGGACCTTACTTTCCTAATCATGGATTTTCTCTAAATAATGTGCTTGTTTTAGTGTTCAGGAGACCAACTCCTCACGGTGATCCGTTTTCTGCCATTTTATTTCTTTCTGTGTGTGCTGGACAAGTTAAAAAGGAAAGCACACGTCTCTGATAGCAGCAGCAACATGTGGTCGGGTTCCCTCCTTGCCGTCTGTCTTTTGCACAGTTTTATCAGGTCTTCTTTTACCTCAGTCCCTTTGGTTTGTAGTTGTATATTAATCATTGGGACAAATTAGTGGGAAGGTGGACCGAGGATGGAAGGATGCCTGAAGAGCGGAGGATGATGAATAAGTACAAGGGATGGATCATTCCAACAGCTTGCAGTCTTAAGAGTGGCCATGAGAGGAATGAGTGTCCATTTCTTCACTTCAGGGATTATGCCGGTCATCTTTTGTGCGAGGAAGGGTTTAGGGGTTCACACCAGATTAGGGACTGGAGGATTAAATTAGGAGACTTCAATAAAATCCCTCAGACTCGGCTCAGTTTATCCCAGTTTAACAAAACCATCAATGCTGCTGTGTAAACCAGTGGTCAGAGTACGTACGGGTATTTCTACTCAACCTGAAGGTTATAAATAAGAGAAGAAAAAGAATCTTTCTTCCTCTCCTGACCTCCTTTCATTAGAAAAGGTAGGAGATAGTGTGCATGTCAGTGGGTTCACTTTAACACCCCACTACTATTCAGATTGTGACACTGTTTTATCTTTTTAGTGTCGTCATGTAAACAGCATGTTCTGTTTGGACATTCCAAATTAGGCCTCATTCCCGTTTTAGCGTTTGCAAATTAGCTAATATCATTTGGGTCAAAGGATCACTTTTTTTGCAATTCTAAAGAGGAAATCATTTCCAAAGGACTGAACACCGACTTTATCAATTAGATCCGGAGTTAATGGTTCTGTTATCAGTTCCTTAGAAGTAACAGTGTGAGATGTCCTTTGACGCGTCAGCTACATGACATGTGATGTAATGTGACCTTCTGTCTCCGTGTCTTTGTACGAGGGGCGGAGTCCCTGATATTCTGACTCACGCGTGTGTCACGTTGGAAATCCGCTCTATCAACAGATCGGGAGGAATATTTTCTTTTTAAAATACGGGCATTATCTATTTGTGTTGTTATTCGGTGGTGCAATCAGTTCTCTTGTGTCGCTTACACATGTTCACAGTGAGTGCAAGAGGAGTAAAGGAAAGTAGTCATCCCTTGAGCTTTTTTTGTAATACTAATACAGTAGGAGCATTATCACACAACCACAATACTGTGATGTGTTCACTCCCTGCACATGTTTGGATGAATCAATACTTTGAGAGCTTATGTGCGACGGGCCTGTTAGTACTGCTGCATTCAAATCCAACATTTCCTTTCATGTATGTTCTTGCACCACATGGCTCACCGCAAACCGTTCTCCAAAAGAGTCTCTAAAACAAACATCTTTGCTCACTTTGAGTACTTCTGGACATCCACATGTGGTATTTACTCAAAGGTCCCTAACCCTTAATGACCTTCACATCTCACGTTTAAGCAGAGAGGATTAAAAAAGATTTTATACATTCATTTATTTTAAAGAACGCATCCGTCCACCAAATCAGAGGGTGAGCAGCATATGCTGGGCCACATAATGACAGCCAGGGCCCCTGGCAAAGAGGCTCCAGAGGTTGTAAAATGATGTGGGAAAGGGAGGGAGTAGGACATGCCCGGCGCTTAAGTCTGGGTTTCCGTCTGGTTTACACATGTCGTTATGGGTGATGTGATTGTGCGGCCCTGGAGTGGACCCGGGGCCGGCGTCCAAGCACAATCTGCCGCTCAGTGGAAAGGGAGGTGATACGTACGACAGCGGTATTGAACTTTCCCAATCAACACCTTCACCACAAATTGAACAGCAGGTCGAAGCAAGTAACAAATTGCAAGGTTGGCATCCGTATGTGGGGAAACATTTGCTCTCTGACATTCGCTTCCTTTTGTCTTAATGGAATCCAAGTCACAGGTTTTTTTCCTGGGTGACATTCCTTGACATTTACAAGCCAGTTAGTCCAAAATGGCCATTGCAGAAGAAACAAAAACGGATTATTATTTCCTTTGATTTACTCTATTCCATAATATGTTGTGCTTATAATAAGGCAACAACCAGGCGGTAACCTTGGGTTCGAAACCAAGGTTGCTGACCAGCAGGGGGCGACTCCTCCCTCGAGGCCTGTGAGAAAAGGACTCTAATTCTGTGTAGAGACGAGTTTTCTCTACGTCACTCCTCCACATTCCAAACATGGTGACTTCTTCTTCTGAATAATTAAAAAAAACAACAACAACATGCCCGACAGCCACAATCCACATGGATTTGAAACGGATGTCCACAATCCCATAAGGGACGTCACGATGACCACGTCCACATCTTATACGCAGTCTGTCATAACAACTATAACGCTTTTGTAACCCTGGACAAGTGGTAAAAGAAGTTTAGATGAACAATGTGTCGACTTATAGCAACTGAAATAGTGACGTGTGTAATTTGAGTTTGTTGGTCAGTTCAGTTGTATTGTTTGTATCAGAAAGTAGGGAAACATTCATGTGTCACATCGAACACAGAAACTCCTGGGGAACCTTTTCTGGTGAATTTGCATAAATGGCGTCATTGGAGATAGACGTGATGTACAATTGTTTTTCCTCAGCATTAACCATAGAAGGCACAGCAACGGTCTCCCTGCTTAGTAGAAAATAGCATCCGTAGAAACATGCGTATTTAATTTCTGCAAACAGCAATTGTGGTCCTTGGAATCTGTGATGGTAGAATTGTGTCCACCTTTGTGACCCATAAGACACCCAATAAGTAATTACAGGTTTCATTTTTTGATAACTTCAAAATGAATGACAAAAGTCTGCTGACTAAATTAAAAAGAGACAATACAATGTGCTTCTCATAATTAGGTTCCAGTAAATTTTTAACAGGCAACACATTAAAAAGAATCAATCAATCAATAAAAGGTCAGCTTTACATTTTTAAAATAAATCATTTTCATATAGTAAATGTGTGATAATTATTTCTGGAGAACAATATATTGTTTGAATGGAAGTTTTACCGTCGACGTCGTTATGCAAATGGAGACGCGCACGGCGCTCAAATGAAGAGAAAACCTTCAATGTGCCTTCTGTTCCGAGCTCACTTAACCACAAAAGCTCCTTGAGAGGCAAGCGAAGGACAGATTGCGCCAAAAGCAATTATTGCGCCTTTGTTTTAGCGGTTGTTAAGTACACAGACGTCCTAAGAGCCCCAGCGCTGTTCAGATGTCTTTGAGTCAGGGTTGTTGGTGGATGGCGTTAGCCACAGCCACAGCTACAAAGAACCAAGCGGGCCCCAAGTGTCAGTCCAGATGGCACGCTGCCACCGCAACCTCGTCAGCACCTGCTCCCCAGGCACTTTGTCCCGGGCATCGCCGGCGGGAACTGAGACGGGCCCATCACGCCGCCCAATCGCCGTGGCAGCTAATGAGTCCCGTGCCCCGCTTAATTAACGAAACCGGCTTAGCGCAGGAAAGTGGAGGCGGGCGGGACGCACAAAATAAAAAAAATTAAAAAAACACAGCATATGTTGGACCACAACCAAAACAACAGAAATAAATAATTCGCCACCCCACCCCCACAGACGGGAGTGATCGCTAGAACCAAAATATCATTAAAATTTGAAATGTAAATCTCCTTATCGGCCTTCCTTCACAAATTAGCAGCACAGCTCAACGCAGTAAATCAAGGCTAACAATATTCAATTAATAAATGAATGAGTGGTGATGAACTTTTGATTATTTTTGGGCTACAGTCCAAGTGTACCTTATCAGCCAATGTCACCTTGGACTGGGCCTCGTTGGTCTGTTAAATAGTGTCACAGCATCCTTCTTTATCTGCTTATTTATTTATTTTTCTCAAAGAGCACTCCGCGTCGTGGAGCCACTCCGCTGAGACGGGGGGGGGCTGTCCATGTTTATGCCTGATTAGCCAAAGCACCACAACATGCTCTACCAAAAAAAAGAGAAGCAATAAATCATTTATATTTTATTAAACTCAAATTAAATCTGTGTGCGTGTGATGGAATTACGCCATTTAAATGTTACGCGTCAGCCCCGCCCCTCCCTATGGATTTAACCCACACACACACACACGCATAAAAGCCTCCACCTTCTCCTCCTCTTCTGCCCTCATTAAGCACACACACACAAACACACAGACACACAAACGGCCTTTTCGTGCAGGACAAAAATGTCCCTTTTGGAATGTCAGCCAGCTCCCCCCAAAAATAAGAAATTCTGTGTCTCTCCACATCTGAAGGAGCAGAGAGCAAGGGAGAAGCATGTGTGTGTGTGTGGGGTGGGGGGGGCGAGGGGGGGGGGGGCTAATGTGCAAACTTGTTTCCGTCCTCTGCGGCTCGCCCATCATTTATTCAGCAGCTCGGCGCTTCGAGACGGGCCACTCGCATTTGCTTGATACTCAATTATACATTAGTGTACATCACTTGGCAATCTGTTCATATCAATTTAATTGGATTTTAATATTGCCTCTGATCTTGTTGTCCAATTAACAGTGCTGGCTGGCAATAAAGCAGAACCACACACTATGTGACACCTTTGATCCCCGCCATATGGAGCCCTTCCATTGATTACCGCCACCGAATTTCACTCCCTCAATATGGCCCATGATGAATGGAGGTGCAGGCTACGTGTGGCGTGAGGGAGGGAGGGGGTTTGGGAGGCATGTGTGGAGGCATCATCATTGTCATAACCCCCGAAAACGCCACTACCTCCTTCACGCAAACCAGCGCGTCCACCACTGATGTGATCAAAATTTCACTTCGCCGCACAACTTAATTTATTCTGTTGACATTCGGCTCTGATTAAAAACAACAAAAAAAATAAATGAAAGCAGGGGAGAGAGAGATGGTGTGGCCATGCACTGAATAGCATATGCAAAATGGAGCTGTGGGCATCCATCATGTTAAAGCTGGGGGCTGGATGACTGACTGACTGCCTGGCAAACTGGCACCGCCTCAACAAAGACAACATGCTTCAAGAAGGGACTTACTTCTCCTGCCCAACACCTCCGCCCCTTTCTCCTTTTGTCCTTTCTTTCTATTCTTCCGTTCTAGCTCTGCCATACTCCCTCCCGTCCTGCTACCATCTCTTCTTCCTCCCACCGCCTCCCCTCTTTTACCTTCGCCCTTTTGTCTGTGGGGGATTCACTGTGACGGGTGGCTCTTGTTGATGACACTTAGCAAGAGGAAAATATAAGAAGAATGGGGGACATATACATAAATGTATATCTATATATAGAATGTATATCTATATATAGATATACATTTATGTCCCCCAAGAGCAAATAATACGCGGAGCGTAGAACAGAAGGAAACAGGAAGGATATTGGGGGGTTTGGAGGGTGGGATTGGGAGGAAAAATTGAAGTAACTAAATGAGCTTTAAAGGAGTTTGTGTAGTGCATGTGAATGTTTGTGTGATTGCGTTTGTGCGTTTGCCTGCTTGCAAGTCTGCATACATTGTGTGTGAGAGAGAAAGAGAGATGTGTGGTCAAGTGGTCAAGTCTTCTACAGAGTTGATTCTGCTTAATGTTATTAATACTGTCCAACCATCTATCCATCTCTTACAAATAGCAATAGCAACCTTCTTTTATACTATCAAAGCTTTTTGCCACTTATCTATATCTGCGTTGCTTCCATCTCTTTGTTCCTATGTAAAACAGTAGTGGACCTATCTTTAGAATTAATTTTTTTTTTTCAACCAGGTGGCGTATTCAGAGGGACCCACTCAGGCAGAAGCAACAAGGCAGCCGTTAGTGAAGATGAGGAGGAGGGGGTGTGTAAAATTGAGCGTGAGGCTACAAAACATAAACAGAAATTCCTGTTATGACCACACGCAGGCCTGAAAAAAAGAAGATTAAATAAAAACAAATCACAACTCCTCATGTGTACTCGTTGTTTATGATGAATACATTAATCAATCAATCTTTGGACCGTTTAGAAAGGCGCTGCAAAGTGAAACTGTTGGCGGTGTTGGGATCTGTCTAGGGGCATGTTTGGTTAAAAGACATCTGTGAAACTAAATGAATGCTGAAACTATTCAATGAAACTATTCTTATCACTAAGATAATGGAATTGAATTTGAATTTATTTTTTCGAACATGTGTAAAAGGGCAAAAAATGTTACTATTTGTAAACACAAAGAAAAAATAAATATTTTAAAAAAATAGAACAACAAAGAGCTAAGACACAACAGAAAAAAAAACTTCAAAAAAATTAATAAATAACTAAGTGTAACTTTATAAATGTACAATTATTTGCGGTTCAAATTGTTTATGTTTAACAAAGTGTGTTGCGGTGTTCTACCTTGATGAAGAGCTTTAGTTGAGGGTTATTAACTGTTGTTATTACGTTGTAACCATGACTCCACCCGAATACACATGAGACAAGTAGCTCTACCACTGTGCGTTCAGGGTTCTTTACTGCCTGCACATGGATGACGCTGTGTGAAAAATTAATATCGTCTGCAAATTGGAAACCATCTGAATCCCGGTTGTACGTTGACTTTTAGTTTAACTTATGACTATAAGTAAGCTAACTTACATTATTATCTCACGTTACTCAAGTTGTTTAACAAACACATTTATTTGAACCCAAAACAGAATGTTTTCTAAAACCTGACGTGGTTTTGCCAGGTGTCTAAAACAAAAATGATATTTTACCATAGTAATGGTTATTCTCTTGCTAATCATTTGGAGATACCTTACTGTCCTTTTGGGTATATGTTGGAAATAAATGTAATATTTTTTTTAAGTAACACAAAACATTTAAGAAATACAATTACGTTTGAATTGCAAACTGTAAATTTTGCCCTCTTTTAATTACAATTAGAAACACACAAAGAAGAGTATTTTAAAGGTCAGTGTAATTAAAGGGAATGATAATAGTAAACCTAACAAATCAGTTTCCTTCTAAATGTATACTGACCAGGCCGAGTGGGGGTCAGGAGTCGAGGGGCCGGTACCGGCGGGGTCGGGGGAGCGAGTCGGGGAACGACAACGGGGGATCGCTGCGGCCCAGCGGGAACGGGGGGGTCGGGGCCTGGAGTCGAGGGGCCGGTACCGGCGGGGTCGGGGCCTGGAGTCGAGGGGCCGGTACCGGCAGGGTCGGGGGAGCGAGTCGGGGAACGGCAACGGGAGGTCGCTGCGGCCCAGCGGGAAGGGGGGATTGCTGCTTCCGCTTGCCAGGGCTCCTCCTCCTGGGGTTTAGGACGTCCCGGAGCTCGAGACAAGCTCTCTGGTAACTCTTGGAACCTAATACAAAGTTTATCTTCCGCTGCCAGAACGGGCTCCTAACATCCATGTAGTCAGGTCCGTAGTCTGGCAGCGGGTCCGCTGAGTCCCTTTGTGGTCGCGTCATTCTGTCAGGGTTGGGCGTGGAAGGCAGGACTCACACGCAGACTTTGAGCAACAAAAGAAGACTTTAATAGTCCAAATGGTCCAAAGCAAAAGGCCAAGGGGGAAAAATGCACACAAGAACCAGGGGAAAAACGGCAAGCAGGAACTAGAAACATCTGGGACCACAGACAATAACGTGCTTAAATACACTAGGGAGGTGCAGGTGATTGGACACAGGTGGAAACAATCAGACAATCACAGGGGATGACAGGACAAGGCAGGAAGTGAAGGGCTAGATCTTCTCTTTATCAGGGTTAGGGTTGGGCTTAGACTTCCTCGCTCTCACTGAGACCTGGATCACACCTGAAAAAACATCCACCCCAGCCGCTCTCTCCTCCACCTTCTCCTTCAGCCACACACCCAGACCCACTGGTAGGGGTGGTGGCACAAGTCTACTTATTTCACGCAAATGGAGCTTTTCTCTTTACCCTCTTCCACCGTCCACCCCCACTGTCTTTCGAATTTCATGCTGTAACAGTTACTCACCCGGTGCAATTAAATATTGTTGTCCTTTAACATCCGCTCGTCCTCCTGGGTGACTTCAACATCCAGACAGAGAAGTCATCTGACCTCTTACACCTACTTTTTTCTTTCGCTCTGTCACTCAGTCCCTCTCCTCCTACTCACAAAGCCGGCAATCACCTTGACTACATCTTCACCAGAAACTGCTCTACCACTAACCTCTCTGTAACTCCACTTCATGTGTCTGACCACTTCTTCATCTCTTACTGTCTTCCACTGTCTATAACTAACGACCCCATGAACTGACTCTGTACCTGTTCGTCGCAATATTCACTCCCTCCTCTCTGGCCTCCTGTTTTATCAGCTCTCCCTTCAACTGACTCCTTCTCACTCAGAAGGCAGCGCAGGTACTGATTCAGGCTCTTGTCATCTACCGCCTGGACTACTGTAACTCTCTCCTGCAGGTCTCCTGCTACCACCATTCCACCTCTGCAGCTCATCCAGAATGCAGCAGCTCCACTGGTCTTTAACCTTCCTAAGTTCTCCCTCACTCCTCCACTCCTCCGCTCTCTTCACTGGTACCGGTGGCTCATCCAGTTCTAAACACTGGTGCTCACGTACCATGCTGTGAATGGATGGGGTCCAGCTTACATCCAGGACCTGGTCCAACCCGACATCCCGACCCGCACTCTCCGCTCTGCATCTGATAAAATGCTTGTTCCTCCTCTATGAGAGCAAAACACTCGACTAGATCACCACTCTTTGCTGTCCTGCTCCTAAATGGTGGAAGGAGGTCTCTGAAGACACCAGGAGCACAGGGAGCCTTCAAATCTTCAGACTAAAGACACACCTCTTCAGACTCTACCTCCACTAACACACTAACTAACTGTAGCACTTACATTGTACTTATAACGACACTCATCTATAGCAAATTGTAAATAGGCTTATTTGAGGGAATTGCACTTTCTTGTTTCTTGTTCTTCTGAGTTTGTATCCTTATGCTTGAATGCACTTATTGTAAGTCGCTTTAGATAAAAGCGTCCGCTAAATGACATGTAACGTAATGTAATGTAATAATACCATCATCTAATAGATAGTACACTCATAATAACACATCTTAAATCATCACAGTTCATCACACTTTAACATTTGTGTTCTACTCAGTTTTATATGGTCCAAAATCAAAATATTTGCCTTGCAGGGCTGTCGTATATCCTTTGCTCATTCACTACCTGAAAGTAGAAAACACTCCCAAAAATCCCTCTTTGGGTAGAAAATTGGGAGAAATCCATAAAGGACGGCAATTAGCATCCGTCCTCCCCTCAAATACTGTTTTTGATTTTTCGGCATCGCAAACTGTACGTGACTCACTGGGCTGTAAACAAACTGTGATGTTGATGTTTATTCATGTCAGTCGTCAGGAAATGAATCATCAAGAATTATTTCTGAACTGTAACTTCACTAAATCCCACTGACCAAGCATTTTGTATTTGAAGCGTTTGCAGTGACAATGTGTGACTACCCAGTAAGGTAGTAGATAGGAATCAGTGTCCAGATGTCAAATGGGATTGTGGATCAGAAGCCGGTAGGTGTGGCTGGGTCAGTTATTGATAAAGATAACTAGGGAGCATACTGACTGACTACAGAATGATCAGGAGAGAGAACGGACACATGCAATGGATGCTAGACTTCAAATTATGCGACTCACAACTGTTTTTGTGTAACAAACCTTGCCTGTTCTCGACCACACCTCAAGAATAAAACCCTTCCGTTCCTGAGTCGTACACTTGAGTCCCCCAGTTGCTATCCTCGACGCGAGCACTCCCAAAACTGTATTACAAACAATCCATACTTACACAAGAATTCACTTCCATCAATCCAACAATCCACTTCCAGTCCCACAGGCCACTACTGCCAATCTTTAGTTTTAGTTTTTCTCTTTAGACATAACATTCATGACTTGAAATTAACTAACAAATGTTCTTGTTTTCATGTTATCCTGTTATCCCATGCTATCTTATCTCTCCATCTGCCCTGTGTGTGTACACTATAACTTATGGCTACTCTCATCCCAGAACAAACCATGCTGCTTGAACTAGTGTACCAAGTGGTAAGTGGTAACACTGCCCAACTTTACTTTATCAGATGGGTGCTGCTGAGCAGGTACTGAGGCGTCATACCCTCTGTCTTTGGGTCTTTGTGAATTATTGACCATGATAAGCATCAAAAAGGGTTTGTGACATTTAATAAATACAGTTGATCCTCCACATGGCAAAACTTCTAACTTTTTGTTTAAAGGGTTGCCCATATCAAAACTGAAAGTAAACAGTGAGGGGGTGATTTCATTTGAGTTCTCGCAGTTTTGTACTTGCCCCTTCAAAATATTATTATGGACTGGACAAATGTGTACTTCCAAAAAGCAGTCTGCATGGGGGATTTTAATCGGAAGGTCAGCAACGGCCACCCTGTGTGGGAAGGTTGCTTCATAGATAGATAGATTTTTATTGTCCCGAAGGAAATTTGTCTTGGAGACGTGCAGTGTCAGCTGTTTAGAAAATACAGACAATAACATAGAGGATACATACAGTACATCCGCAGACTGTCGCCAGCGGCAGATACCTTTCACACTGCCCGTCTTACACCACACCTCTGGTTAACAAAGTTGATATCCAGTTGCAGTTTGCTTACTATGAGCTTCTCCATACACTTACAACAATAGAGGTTGGAGCAATAGGTCTAATGTCATTGTTCTCCTGTGGACAGTGTTTCTTAGGCAGGTGTGATAATTGATTTTTTCCTTTGTGTTGGTACGGTGTGACAGTCTAGGGAACTCTGGAAAATGGTGCAGCAGGCAGGAGTCAATTCGTCTGCACATGTTTTTAATAAAAAAGATACCGTCTGGACTTGTGACCATGATGACATTGATACGCCTAAAGACCTTGTTGGTTGATTCATGGTCAATGTCTAGCTTCGCCACATCATCAGTAATCTTACCATCAAGCACCATGTCGCATTCAGCAGAGAAGTCATATTTGTCAAACCGCCTGTAAATACATTCAGTTGATTTGGCGTAGTAAGTTCATCTACATCATGTAAATATTTTTTTATGGGTTTCGTATTGGTCCCCATTTGTGCTTTTTTTAGTTGTCAGTGGTCATTGTTCCTGAATGTCAGTTTTTTCCTGCTGATACAGTCCTTCACCTCCTTTGTGATGTAAGGTTTGTTGTTAGGGTAGACCTTTTTTGTCTCTTTTGGAATCACAGTGTCCACACACTGTCCAGGTTTGGCTCTCCAGAGAAGGTATACCAGTTGGTGCATAGAAAGCAACCATTCAGTGTTTCCAGGCTGTCTTCTGTCCATGCATTGATGGATTTAACCAGAGGTTTACTGCTCTTGGGCTGTCTTGTATATAGGCATCAGGTGTACGGTGTTGTTGTCAGAGTTAGACAGGGGTGGTTTAGCAATGGCTGTGTATGCATGTTTACATTACCATAAAACTTAAAAGTCAGATTTTTCATGGTATCACATTTAATATACTGTTCAAAACCTGGTAACTTGTTGTTTAAATTGCAACGATTAAAGTCTCCCATGATGAAAATCGGGGCGTTTGGGGTGTGCTGTAGTTGTTCATCAACACAGTCTGCCGCAGCCTTTGAGGCATTGCTGTTGGGAGTAACATAAACAGAGCAGATGAGGATATTACTAAACTCTCGGGGTAGGTAGAACGGCCTGAGACTCACACATAACAGTTCAACATCGTAGTTACAGATCTTCTCCCGGACTGTGTGCTGTCTTCTGAGCTCGCTTCTGTCAGAGCCAATGTGTGAGAACCCCTCTATAGCGACACAGGCATCAGCGATCTCTGGGTGTAACCAGGTCTCGCTAGACTACATGATACAGGACTCACGGTACTCGTTAGGAGTCGGAGCTCGTCCATCTTATTCCTCAGCGACCTCACGTTACTCAGAATCTTGGATGGCAGGGGCGGTCGATTGATGTCCTCCGATCTACTACTCTATTTATCTCACTTCCCGTGTATAAGGTTGCTACTCACCCAAGCCGGTATAGCTTTGCAGTTGGTGAAAAGTTTGCACAAAAGCAGCCAAAAAAAAGTCCCAAAGCATACGCCATAATATAATCCTTCGTCTTGATCACACGATTGGTGGTTAGCACTGTCGCCTCACATCAAGAAGGTCCTGGGTTTGACTCCGCCCAATTGGCCTTTCTATGTGAAGTCTGCATGTTCTCCCCGTGTCTGCTTGGGTTCTCTCCGGGTTCTCCGGCTTCCTCCCACAGTCCAAAGACATGCACTGGGGATCAGGTTGATTGGGGACTCGCAGTAGTAGTTGCCCGTAGGTGTTTGACTGTAAGTGTGATTGGTTGTATGTCTCTGTGTATCCTTGCGATTGGCTGGCGACCAGTCCAGGATGTACCCCGTCTATCGCCTGAAGATGGCTGGGATAGACTCCAGCCCAGCTGAGACTCTGTGTGCAGGATAAGCAGTTTGCAGATGGATGGATGAAATGAGAACTGTGCACGTGTCAAACAGAAGGGGGACGAGTGGCAAACGGACCAATTTAGAACCAATAGTGCCCGGAACATGTTGGTAGCTGCTGGGCTACTTCCATCTCAACACATGTTTCCTGATACCCTGCAGAGGACCACCACTGTGTCCCTAAAAGACAGTGGTCTGGAAAACGTCCTGTCTAAATGTGGGAAGATTGTTGGCACTTCAAACACAGCCGTCAAATGATGGAGAGGAAGAGTCGCTAGATCAACATGTTCCACCCGGCCTAAATGATCAAATGTGTGTAGTTCTGTGTTTAAAATCATGATGAATGAATTGAGAAATGCAATTAATTACATTCCATTTTTTTTTTTTATTGACAGCCCTAGTATATATATGTGTTTGTAGATGTATATATTATTATACATATATTATTATTTATACATTATAAATATATATATATATATATATATATATATATATATATATATATATATATATATATATATATATATATATATAATGAATAAATAATTGAAATTTCTCAAGTAGTAGTTGTATGGATAATTTATGTTTAATCGGTTACAGTGGGAAACACATCAAGATGTAGCCAACAATAATGTTTGTGTAATATACTGCTGTTAATTAATAAAAAATATATCGGAAAAGACTAATTGCATTTTTGATATTATCGGCTCCAAAATGAGTTCCACATAAAAATGAGATTGGACAAATGTAAACAGGTCACAGTGAAGTGATTTCTGTATGACACAGATCAGGGGGAAGGAGAGGTTGTGGTTATGTGGGAGGGGGGCTCATCCTTCCTTATCTGCTATGTCGCCCCAATCGATAACTAGGACATCTAGATAAGGCTTTGCAAGCACACACTCTTATCCCAAGGAAGGACACACACACACACACACACACACACACACACACACACACACACACACAGAGGATAGCGTTCTATTAACAATATTTTCACAGACATACAGCCTCATAAAAAGCAAATAAAACTCAAGCACGCTGTATGCGCACTTGCGTAGATTCACGCCCTCTTTTCCTTAATCTGTCCCCTCTGAAATCACCTTTGGAGTCCTAAAGTCTGACCCACATGTCCTACAGATCTCAGAGAAGCTACTGTAACTCCTCCAGCTCACGCCCAACATTTTGCAATGAAATCCGTTTGTAGGGTGTTGTTTTTTTAATGCTCGATTGCCCACTGACTATTTCCTCTGTTGGGAGGCCCATCTGCTTCCTCGATCCAGACTCCAGCCGTTTAGGTCCCATAAGGCAGCTCTAAACTAAAGAACACTGCAGTTTTACACATTGTTAAGAACGGCTCTGATGTGACCCTGAGAAACCGCACTTAGAAGAAAACGGAGGGGTGGGCAGAGGAGATGAACAACTGGAATCATTGTTATTCCTGTTCATAGGTGGGAGAATATTGATTAAATTATATTGTACATCGGATTCACCTGACATTGTTAATCCTGATTGGGCAAAAACAACATCTCATAGGAGTCTTTTGGATCTTATTCTGAAATTCATAGCAGCTACTTCCTTCACTGTCTTGGCATTGTCTTTGTGTTAGTGTCTCTTTCTGTTTTTGTGTTATCAGTACAGCTTCCTCCCATTTTAACAATAATGTATGTGAGTAAAAGCTTATTCATGAGTCTGTACGTGTGTGTGTGGCTGGATGACTGGCCAAGGTCTTTGAAGACTAAGACCTGGATGAAGAATTGAAAGGCTCATTGAAGCCCCCTGGAAGCCCCTTCAGCCAATGCTGACACCCTCCAGGGGCAGAAGCGCTAGAGGAGGGAGATCAAAACGAGAGAGACAAGGCCAAGAGGTCGAAATGAAGCGAAGGATCCGGGGTGCATCTACAGTCCAGGGAAGTATCTGGTCTCTGCAGAATTTCTAAAAAGGGTCAGCGCAAGTGAGCAAAGAAAGAAAAGGCCTCCAAACCAAGAAGAGTATGCTACTGTGAAATACAGTTTTGTCCAGAATGGCTGAAACATTGACCCGAGGGGGCCAGAACCAATAGCACCTGATTCTTGTGATGCACGAAAAGATGTCATGATCAAAATGTTTTCAAATGCCTGTGGAATTCCTGAATCCGGAACTTTGGATCATTGTTAATAATAAACTTTTGAACGGGTTCTTGGATTATTTAGAAGCCATGTTTGGTGTCAATCTTTAATTTAGGGTTTTTATGCAAAAGTGTGATAATTAAGTGAAGTTAAGATTCATTTTGCCTCGGCCTCTCCTCAAAGTATCTTTTTGAAGTAAAAGCGATTCTAATATCAATTGTCTCCCACTCACTTCTTCGCAATCAACGAGAAACATTTGAACAATTGAAGAGTGCAGCCTTGGCCATGACGCCAACAATAGTGCTCCGTTTTGTACTTTTGTTTTTTAGGTCTTTTTTGTAGTGGCTTTGCAAATCACCACCAAGGGTCAGCGAACTAAGCAGCACACTACGTGCTAACGGCTAATGGTCACTGAACGCTGGTCTCAATGAATACTCTGGTTATAATATTGACTCCCACCATTACTCTTCCCTCATCCTTGATCTACCCTATCCCATCCATCACCGGCCAAAAAAGGGCACCTGCGGCCGACAAGAATGGAAAAAAAGAGTATAAAAAGAGTAAAGAGATATTTCATTATTTTTGTAAACAGCTGTATAGTTTTGTTGAATATTTAATCCGTAATTAACTCTTTCTTCCAAGAGTCGCCAATTTTTCCCATCTGTCTCCCTTTCTCTCTTGTAACCTTCATCAGTACAGTGTAGAGCAGCTGAAGACACATATGGGCATTGATTTTTGCCCTGAGCCATGTGGGCTTAACTCAAAGAGGGCTTGTCAGAAGAGGCAGTGAGAGAGAGAGAAAGAGACAGAAAGAAAGTAAGAAAGAAAGGAAGAAAGAGGGAAGGCAGGACGGAAACCTCCTCAAACGAGTATCTGACAAAATCATGTTGCAGGCCTGACCCTCACCACCTTGGACATGTGGGAACTCTTAGAGGAAAAAAATATGCTGTAACAACAAGAGGAAGCAGCCAAAAACAATAACAACGAGAAAATAGCTGCTTCCCCCCTCGACTTTGTGGTCGCTTTTTCTACATTTTCAACAAAGAAATTAATGCCCACTTCGAGCGTGTCCGTTGGGCCACAATCTGTCGGCATGCTTTGATGTGCTCATTGCGGGCTCCTCTCAAGTCCTGTATGCTGACTTCCTCTAACAAAGGGAATAAAATAGGAGGATAAAGAAAGACGAGAGAGAGCGGCCTCTTTCTTGTATTTCGCGAGGCACTACTTGTATTCCTAGCGGACATTCTGCCTTCAGCTCTCGTTCCTTGTGCCCTTGTTTCCCCTCTTTATCTCTCTCTCTTCCTCCTCTACAACACTAGTCCTCGTTGGAAGGTACGGACTTGGAGAAAGTTAATGATCAAACAGGTAAATCTCATTTTTGTTTGATGTTTATTTATGTCTTCATCCCTGCAGCATTCTACCAAAGACCACACACAAGTTTGTTCGTTCTCCTGCCAAAATCTACTTGCCAAACAGGTATGAATACTGATACTCCAACACAAAGCATGGACTAGGTCCAGGGCAAAAAAACTGCATTAATAGTAACTTTGGCCACTTGGAGCCTTGTACAAATACGTGAACAACATTGAGATTGAATCCCCTGACAAAGTTTGTTCGGAAAACAGTTGCCTATTTACAAAACCAGCAAAGCATTTCTTGTTAATGGTGTTTCTGACCTCTGATCTCATCAGTCATCTGTCCACGCTATTGTCGGTAGTCTCCCCGGCAAACCCATCTGTAGACCACAGGTAACTGTTGTTGTATGTAAAGAAGAAGATTTTAGTTGGCACACAAATGTTAAATCTCCCAAAAAGTGAAGTCAGATATATTAACAGAGGTAAAAACACTTTTCCTTACAGTTAAAGCAGAGCTGTTTAAGAACTTCTCTTTAAAGTCTTCAACACGGAATGCTCACAGTTATATTGAGTCTTCACAAAGAAGATGAGAGCGGTACGAGTCAATCAATACAGAAAAGCTGCGCCCTGTTGAACTGGTACCACGCCATTGTTACCACGGTGAATTATTCTGAAATCCAGTCCCACTTATTACTTGCTTCGTTTGCCAGGTGGGATGCTTAGGTTTCATTATTATGAGTGTGATTGGTTCGATCTAGGTTATTAATGTCAGGGTACGCCAACTAGAGGCAGAGTAGGGAAGGTTCATGCCATGGTAGGAAAAAATATATATATTGTGACAGGGCATATCGACCTTTCCCAGGTTTTAATGTATAATGTATTTAATTACAATAATTAAATTACTATAAATGATGTTACATAATGCAGTTATTAATCTAACATCCTAATGTCATAACTAACATGTAATATCACAGACACTGCAATCACTCACCATTATCAAATGTGTAATATATATTTCTATATAATATTTTTCCAACACTAGGTATGCTCTTCTGCTTAAATCCCTAACAGATCCATGGGACATTTGTCAAACTATTGGGCTTTTGAAAAAATGGAACTTAAGAAAAATGGAAATTTCTCAATTGCTACATCAAACTAATGGTAAATGTAAGGGGAGGACATAATTATCCATGGGGTTCTTACTAACCTTATATACAAGCCTTGTTTTAAATGGAAACATACAAATGGATGCAGCTTTAAAGCTCTAAAACTTACTTTTGAATAATTGGGTACCTTTCACTGGGCCAATAGACACTACGTTGGGTTACTCACTACAACGGTGGACTGCACTGCACTGACATCTGTCAGCATGGTGATTATTGTAACGACATGATTAAAGCAAGTCACAATCCCATCTAACTCGAAAGGCCTTGCAGCTCTTTCTGCCTGTAATTGCCCACACATTTTTTTCTGTAATTGAGACCAAGTTTTATTTTCTTAAAACGAGTGAACAAACCTGCGAGTGAAGTAATAACCCGTCATGCCAGTATGTGGCCATTATGTCGGCCATTTTTTCAATCAAATCCGCTTGTTTCAATTGTTTGTGAAAGTCCATTCTTGACCTTGGAATGTTGAAAGAAAAACAGATCTGAAATCGAGGTCACTGAAGTTTCAACCATCTGGGTGTTTATGCCCTATAAGAGGAATAAATAGAACATTTTCAGTTAAGGAGCCCTTAAATGATTATTTTGGAACTTTCTCCTAAACAGTAATCTGAGGATAAACAACAAACATCCATAGAGTCCTTTTTCTCACCAGGGTGAATACTTGTAAATCCTGGATCTCTGACTCAAGTTCAACATCCCTACACAAAGTGCCTGCTGCTGAAATAGTACACTGCAGGTTCACTTCGGCACAGCTAGATTTCTGATGTCTGAAATCAATCACCGCCCTCAACCTGAGACACACACACACACACACCTTGTTTCACATCAAAGGCGTGTCTCTGTTTTTCTGTGTTGTGTAAGCCTGTTCTTATTCTGTACACTTGACCTTCTGGCACTAAGGCCCAGTTATGGCTGATAGAGACAACAAACAAAGAGTGATCTCTATCTCCAAGATCATTACGCAACCTACACCGGGGGAAGGAACAGGACAGAAATAGCGAAAGGGCAAAGTGGACGGCCCGTCGTCAGGGCTCATCTTTCACACAGCCCGTACACCTGCACGCTGACACACACACACACACACACATAGACAAATCATACGCAGGGCTGTAAGCCCTGATAGGGAAAGATATTTAAAGTATTCACATGTTCAAACAACATCATGAACAAGTTCATGGGCGACGCTGTGAGAGAAATCGATGACCCTTGAGACTCATGAGAACCTTTCAAACTACATTGGTTACGGTCGAAATACACGGAGGTTCTGCCGAAAACAAAGCTGTTTTTTTACATCCTGAAATGTCGACCTTTCGGAGATAGGAGGGTCTTGAGTAACCAGTGTACCTGCAGGTACCCGATACTTGCAGCTTCAGCAGAAGCTTTGTCACATCTGCAACAAGGCTAATTGCCAAGGACATTCAGCTTGAGGACGACACAAGGCCGCAGTCCATCTGATCTTAAAGTAGGCTACTACACACACACAAACACACAACACATTGGGAAGGACTATCCTGACATATGTACAGCTGCTTTGTCTAAAAACAATTTCTCTGTTTTAATCCTGAAACCATTCAACCCCACATTGACCAAATTATCAATATAACTATCAAGCTCTAATAAAGCAGAATGGTCCTTTCACCTTTTCACCATCATGTCCATTTGTTTATTGGGCCGTGCCAATGGCTGGCCAGTAACCAGCCATCAAAGCCTTTGCCCCAAGACTAACATAAAGAGCTGAGTTTCTTATTACTCTGTCCCTCACACGCTTTCATCGCTCATTCCTCCCTCCGGGTTTTATCTATGAAATTAAAATAAAGTGAATGAAGTTCTCCTTTGAAGAATAGACGGAGAGAGAGAAGAGGCTAAAATGACAGAGCTAAGAAAGAGAAAAGGGGGAGGAGTGAGCAGTCGGGCCTCCTGAAGAAAGGGCGAGCAAGAGGCAGAATGAGCTGAGGGGAGAGAGAATGTGTAGGAGCTGGGGGCAAGCAATGGGAGCGCAATTAAAAGTGCACACACTGGCAAAAATCTGGGTGCTTTCAAGGCAGAATAGCCGTGGACCTCTGCGGGTAAATCATCACACTAAAAGGCGAGTGTTTGAAGATGTGCTGGGCTTCGCTAACTGACGATTTATTCCAATCCAGTGCTGCAGTCTTTTATTAGGCCACTCCAAAATCTTTTTTTTTTAAACTTTATTTATCTATCAAGTAGCTCCCGAGCAATACGATTATTGGGTCTGTTTAGTCCGACTGGCCTTCAAGATTTTGAGTGTATTGATCTGTGGCTTGTTGACTGTTATTCAGCGCTGATGGTTCACATATTCATCTTAATTACATGTCAAGGTGACATCATATGTTTCTCGTATTGTTAGCAGGATGCATACCAATGGCGCCCTGCAGTACAAACTGGTCTACTTGCTAGACGAGGAGTGGGAATGTGGTTTCTTCAGTAATGGTGAGTATTTGCTGAATTCCTTATTTGTTTCCCCACTGATGAGCACATGTGTGCTTTTCTGCTGTTGGACTGAGGCTCTCGTGTGAGTGTGTGTGTGTGTGTGTGTATGTGTGTGGGGGGGGGGGGGGGGGCATTCTCTCCTTTCCTCACCTTGTGGGAGCCATAATAGCCAGTGATGGATCACAGTACTGACGTGTCTAATTGCATCAGTTTCTACTCTCTCCAGTAATGATAGCTGCTTTTTATTGTCAAAACTATATAACGTACAATAAACATACACTCACTTACATTAAAAGACATGCGGACACATCTTCTCTTCGCTAACCCGTCTTTATCTGATGTAATACAGATTAATATTCATGCAAAACACCTTGTAGTAGCATGAGATTTGACAAAGCATCCGTAGGAAAAGCTCTCGGAAGGTTGGGAGATGCTTTTTACAAAAAAATAAACCCAAGAAATCATGGCACATAGATATGAACACAAATAGAAAAAAGATGAGGGGGGGAAGGAAGTTTTGATGGTAACGAGAAAGGGAAAGTATTTTGTGAGAAAGGAAAAGAAAAGCAATATAAAAGTGGATAAAAAAGGAAAAGGACGCAGAGAGAAACTAGAGGGGATGTGGAGAAGAGACAGCATTCTTTCATGTTCTAGTTCACAGCCATGGAGGTGGACAGAACGGATGGCTGAGCGCTGCTGCAGTGCTGAGTGGAGTGGTGGGGTAAGGACTCAACAGGCCATTAGTGCCCCATAAATTATAATTCATGCGTCCACGTTAAAATCCGACCACGGGAGCTTCATCACCGGCTCCTTCGGAGTGTCTTCTGCCACTAATTACCGGGTCAAAAAAGCAATTTGTACCATTGGAGAACAGCCTCCGTTCTTTCCGACGCACACACACACACACACACACACACACACAAACACCCTGCACATTATGCAAAGGCACCAGCTGCTGCTAACACCTCCCCGGCAGGCTGGCAAGAGGGTGAGGAGAGAAATAGTGGTGGAGCGGGTGGTGGCGGCGGTGGTGGGCAGGGGATCATGGTTGGGTGGGTGGTTGGGAGGGTGGGATGGAGGTGGGTAATGAAAAAGTGAGAAGGAGCAAGAGCAGACATAATGACAGCTATTATCAGCTTTGTATACTTTTTCTAAAAAGGGCGTGGAAGTTTCCTTTGGCTGTTTTCATTCCACATAGATGAACATTGTGCAACTATTTCACTTTGTTTTCATTCAATTCCACCAACTTGTAACAGCATTGAAGCTTTAAGAGCCGCTTCCGAACACCGTAGACTGCGGCCTCCCCCCTCCGTAGCAGAAACTTCAGGTTGCGAGACACATTTGCGTTGGATGCATGATGTGATGTGCGTGCATGTGAGTGGGTGCACGCAAATACTCACAAACACACACACACACACATTCAAGATTTTTGTTTGCCTGCTCTCCCAGGGCGCACACGTGGTGTAAGGGACAGGCCAGTGCTTTAAGAGGCATGTCAACTGGACACGTTGCCTCATAAAATCCCCCCCCTCCATGAAATATGCAGCTCCGGGTTCCACGAGGATGGAAGTTGACCATTCATAATTGATGTAAATGAGGAGCTCTCCCATGGCAAACACTGTGCAAATCTGCCCTTGGTTGTGTGCGTGAGTATGTGTTGGGGGGGAAAGAGACCAATGGGTGGAATCTGAAGTTGCCAGACGTAAGGTCAGATGTTGTACCGTCGTGCAGCTTCAGAAAGAACCCAGTGAAGAACAGAGAGAGAACAGAGAGACATTGTAACACTCTGCCCGAGTTGTTAGTGCATTAAGAACTTCGACCAAGTGACAAAGGCACATTTACACAAGCACAAATTGAAATCTTTCATATCGACCTTGTATGAATTGATAACATCCTAGCCCTTCAATAATGGATGTAGCCCCCCCCTCTCCCACCCGCCCTCATTTTCTTTCGGTTCCTGGGTCTGCCAAGTAGCTGGATGTTTCACTTGGCTGGCCTGCAAGCAGAAATGAATATTTTACGGAGCATAAACCACCATCTCTTCCTCCCGTCAAGCGTCTCTGACATGCAAACGAACAAGACGATCGTGTTCACAGGGGATAAGTGAGGTGAGGGTGATAGCGCGCTTTCACCGATGAGCTGATGCTTCCTCCCTTCTTTGATTCCTCACTTGTTCTCTCTCCCAGTAGGAATCAGAGTTTACTTCACCTGCTTTGAAGAGAAGCCCTGCTACTTATTTTTTAGTTTTCTACTCAGTTGTTTGAAAAAACACTTGCTTTGGAAGTCATTACTTATTATTCTTTGAAAAATCTAATAAAACAAACACGTATTGTGCAGCAGAAATAAGACTAATTAATTACATTTGTACTTGAAAATACATTTGTCCCCAAAAGAAGCAGAACTCAAAGCCCTCGTCTGTGAAGCCAATGAAGAACAATGAGAAGGGTCCCAATCTCTCCCCCACATTTGAACGTTTAACAGCCAGATCCTGTGATGTATATGATCTGTATTCATGTGTGGAAAAGGGAAAGTGACATTGAGACTGACTTTGAGACGGGCGTGAGCGTCAGGTGAGGGATGTGAGTTACGGAGATCTGGAGTCAGTAAACTGGTGAGCAGGATGTGAAGTTGCTCTCTATGATAAAGAAAAGCAAGTACAACTGAGCCCATGTGATAGAAAAGTAAAGAACATCCCATTCTCGTTGGCAGTCTGTCTGTGCACTTTTCAGTTTTTACATTACAGTTATAAACACAAACACACAGTATTTTATTATTTATTATATATGAGGCAGCTGAAAGGTCTGTGGACATCTAAACTACCAATACCTCCGATAGGTCATTAATCTCAATGCCGAATACACCAAATGTTCCTTCAGCATCTTGACTTTGATCCATCGCAGCGGATGCAGTTCATGAGAATACATCGTTGAAAAGGGAAAAAAAGACAATATCAATGTGCTAGTCGCCCCCCTCCCGCGCAATCAACTATATTCTCAATAAAAGCCACGTTTATCCTGAACAAACGTCTGCAAGATATTGTGTTCACTCTCCTCAAAAATATACCTGTTGCCAACATTTCAGGAAAGCACACCGTCAAACCGTAACGCTTTAAGTCCATTTTTACAGATACGGTGGTGTTATTTTATCAGCGAAATGTGACAATCACCCAGGCGTTTTCTCCAAGCCTCTTCAGAGAGTAATCAATGGCCATTGTTTCCCTTACTTTGACCTTGTGAATGAACCAGGGCACAGATCTTGAAGTAGTTACCACTGGCTCTCTCCTGCAAAGACTTCAAGGTCATTATCTGATTCACGCGGCGCAGAGGAAGGAATACTTCCTTCTGACTTACCTTTTTCTTTTTCATCCTTTCTCCGCCATGCCTTCTATTGATGGCAACTCTTAATCAAGCCTTGACTGGGGTCTTGCTTTTAATCACCCTAACACACCCTTGCCAAATTCCTACAGGCAAATAGCCATGAAAAATTTACCAGTAATTTCTAACCTTGTGCTGTGCAGCTTTTTGTTGTCCAGCTGTAAACTGTATAAAATAATAAATTATTGAATTCCGGGGGAGGAGAGTAGAGGGGAGGCAGGCGGAGGGAGGGCAAAGCACAGAGGGAGACCAAGGTCGGCTCGTTTTGCCCGAGGAGCTGTCGATCAATATCATTTGGTCAATAACTTCTTTATTACTACCACTATCACTCCGAGCGATATCATTTTAGAGTTAAAAACTTTTTTTCGCTGTTGAAATATTGAACCATGTGCCAACTAAGATGCAAGGCTCCATCACATGAAAGCCAAATGGATTCTTTGCTATTCTAATGTCTGCTATTCAAACATATTCAACTGTTTGGGAATGAAGTGCCGAGTGCTCCATCTCCATATCATCATTGGTCCTGATTTTATATTTCACATATTGATTAGACCTGTATTTGCATGACTATCGATTGAGGGCATGACTTACGAATGTCTGATGATTCTTTTATTGAAGCCTGGACCCATAATGTGAAAGTGGCAGCTCTGTAAATAACTTTTCCTCACAACCCCTCGTGGCTGAGCGCAAAAGACGCTCAGGGCCAGAAGGAATTTCACAGATACTGCAACAGTTTGGATTATTTCTGCAATAACAAAAGAAGGAACGGTCCTTGAACCTTCAACATCTTTCTATTGCTTTCCTGTAGTTGTTCGATGGTGTATATGTTATGATATTAATTGTTGACTTACGTTAGGTCTTTGTTAATATTAGCAGCCAGGTTATGGTATTTTCACGCACGGCCATGCAAACAGTCTCTGGAGCCATTGACTGGTTGGCAGCTTTGGACAATTGTTTTTTTTTTCCAAAGTCAAAGCTCTAAGACGAAGAAGAATGTAGTTGTAAGAGTTCTAATTGTAATTTACCAGCTGAAACTAGTAATGTATTCCTAGTAAAGCACTAGAGAGTCTTTAGAGCCTTTGTTTGATCGATCTCTTCTGGGTTACCGCTGAAACATTTTGGTACAATATAACAAACTCAGTGAAACAGGACCAACGATGCATTTAGATACAGGCTTCATCTTAACTAATAGAACCACGAGAATTCCTATTTTTACTTTATATTCTTTGAAGTCTGTCTGACTAAACATTGGACCTTCAGCTTGAGATATATGACAAATCATTTCAAAATGTATCCGTCCTTCCACTATGAATGGAATGAATGACGTTTTGGGTGAAATAATGAATTTGTCACAGTTTGGGTTCACTTATTGTTTTACTCGGCCAGTCCTGGTTCCACAACTTGTTCCCCTGACTCGGCCAGTCACGGTTCCACGGCGCCCCAAGCCCGGCGCCCCCCGTGTCCTGCAGCCGGTGCCCCCATCTTTGCGTGTCCTGCAGTCGGCGCCCCCAGGCCAGACTCCTGACCACCCGCCGCGCCGACCCCCGGAGGCTCCCTGGCCGTCTGAATGTCCGCCGGGCCGACCCCCGGAGTTCCCCGGGTGGCCCAACCCTCGTTGCCCTTTAGGGCCGTCTGGAATTCGGCCCTTGAGGGGGGGTTCTGTCACGGTTATGGTTCACGTATTGTTATATTTTGTAGTTTCATGCCTGTGGTGCTCCTGGGTTACTTCACTTCCTGCCTTGTCCTGTCATCCCCTGTGATTGTTTGTCGTGTCATGATTGTTTCCACCTGTGTCCAATCACCTGTACCTCCCTAGTGTATTTAAGCCATGTGTGTCTCTTGTGCCTGGTTGCGTCATTGTTGAATGGTTTGCATGTACTGAATGTCTTTTGAGTTCCTGGTCCCTGTTTTATTGCCCCTTGGCATTTTGATTTCGAATTTTTGACTATTAGTCCTTTTGCTTTTCAACTTTGCGTCTGGGTCCTCCCTTTCCCGTTCATGACAGAATTTAATTTGTTTTTTTTAGCGAGTTTCAGCACCTTCTGCGCAGGTTTTAGGGGTTGGGGCGGGTCTCTCTACTAACTTTGGATTTTGGCTTCTTAGTTGGAACATATTCATCGCTCTTTTCCGCTAGGTGTCGGATCCAGTAGAAAATTCAAAAAAGTGGTTGAAAAGCGAAACGATTCAGGTAACCAGAGCCAGAATCCAGATTATGACTCCTGTTGTTCTGTCGTGAGGCCACCACAAAGGCCTTTTATTATAGTTTTCAGAATTCGATCAACGTGCAAACCTCCATGATTACTGTCCACACACTCGGCTATGACTTAGATGTGTTTATAGCCTGGTATCTCCATGTTTTATAGGACTTAAAGGGCTGTATAAAATGCGATCCTCTGGAGGAACGTGGAATGACGAATACACAGTGAATTGGTTTAAGCAACAGTCTTTATTAAACCGTCTGCACACAGCACGCGTCCGGCTCCAGGTCCTTTGCCAGACTCTCTCTCCCTGTCCCCCGATCTCTACTACTTAAAGGCAGAACACATACACTGATTAATCCCACCTGAGGCAGATTATGCCTCCGGCACCCTTCCCCGAACCAATCCCTTCTCCGTCCCCCCTGCAGCCGAGCCAAACCACATACCCCCACCGCCCGACTTAGGCCGGGTAGCCGTCCGGCCTAGCCTACTCCCCCCCCTTTCAGGAGCGGGAGAGGAAGTCAGCCATAGCCATCTGCGCCCCCGGCCTATGGACCACCTTGAAATTAAAAGGCTGTAGAGCCATATACCACCGAGTGATCCGGGCGTTGGCATCTTTCATGCGGTGGAGCCATTGGAGCGGGGCATGGTCCGAACAGAGGGTGAATGGGCGTCCCAGGAGGTAGTAGCATAGGGAGTCGACCGCCCACCGGATGGCCAGGCACTCCTTCTCTACTGTGCTGTACCTGGCCTCCCTCTCGGACAGCTTCCTACTGATGTACACCACGGGGCGGTCCACCTCCCCCACCTCCTGAGAAAAAACGGCCACCAACCCCCTGTTTGACGCGTCAGTCTCCAGAATAAAGGGGTGAGAGAAATTAGGGGTTTGTGGTTCCCCACAGAGAGCCTGCTTTACCTTCTCAAACGCCTGCTGGCACTGCAGCAGCATATGCAGCGTGCTGACGCAGCACCTGATCCATGAGGCGCTGAAACGTGGCCAGGGCCCCACACAACCCGTAGGGAAGTATGGTAAATTGGTACAAACCGTACGGGGTGGAGAATGCCGTTTTCTCCTTAGACTCTGGTGACAGAGGAATCTGCCAGTAGCTCTTAAATCCAGTGTCGTGAAGAAACGTGCAGTGCCTAGCCGGTCCAGGAGTTCGTCGACCCGGGGCATTGTGTAGGCATCGAACCGTGGCACGTCATTCACCCTGCGATTGTCCACGCAGAACCGTACAGATCCATCTGTCTTAGCCACAAGGACGATGGGGCTGCACCAGACACTGTTGGACTCTTCTATTACCTTTTTACATTACAGGTCATTTAGCAGACGCTTTTTATCCAAAGCGACTTACATTACAATTTAAACCCATGGCTTTTTCAAAATTTGCCCGGGGAGCAATTAGGGGTTAGGTGTCCTGCTCAGGGACACTTCGACTTGAGACATGGGGCAGCCGGACTTGAACCGCCAACCTTGCGGTTCCCAGCAGACCCGCTCTACCCCCTGCGCCACAACGACCAACATACTCGCCAATTCCCTCCAAACCACTTCTTTCTTGCAACCTGTAGGGGCGTGACCTCACCGTCACGCCCGGGGGCGTCTCGATGCTGTGCACTATGAGGTTGACCCGGCCTGCCAAGAGAGAGCCTGGCCTCCCGGAACCGCCGGCGGTGGTCCTCCGCCGACAGCCCCGGCCTGTCTGTTACTGCCGTATGATGTTGTCGTAATCGTGCCGCGCCGCCGGTGGCAGCCCCATGGATGCGGTCTGCGCCTCCCAGGTCAGGAGAGGCCAAAGCCGGACCGGCCACTCCCCCGCCAGCCAACCGCAGGCCTCCGCCGTCGCCTCGAAGGCCTCCAGGAACGCCTGGACGTCCTCCCCCCCTGCCATTCGGTGGAGAGTGAGACCGGCGAACGCCGCGGGCTCCAGCGACGGTGGCGCAGCCACAGTCCACGCCGCCAGCTGCTCCAGCGCCTGGGCCTGTCTCCCCACCTGTGCCTGGAGCGCCGCCAGGAACAGCCAGTTGGCCTCTGCCTGCTCCCAATCGCCATGATTGTCCACTGTTTCATATTATGTGGTGTAGTAAATGTTCGTCAAATTCGGACCGAGTCTCTCCTGATTGAACTGCAAAATGCATAAAGCACATCGGCTCATAACGACTGGTGCGTATCATGGAAACTTGTTTTTATTTTAGTTCTTTTTAAAGCAGAATAAGAGCTGATAAGTTGGTCACCTTGTCAACAAAAAGTCAGGGCTGACTCTGGTTGTCAATGAAGCAGACATCATCTTTGCACAGTTGTTTCCTGTCTGCAGGAAAATGCAACAAATCACCCGCAAAACTAACCATGGCAACATGTCTAAAGATGTTAATATTTTTTCACAACATTTTCTTTCAACTACACTGCTAAATCATGCATCAACAGTTTTTAAAGGCTGATGTGGAGTTTGAAAATAACCCATCAATATCTTAAGGGGGAGAGCGCAGCGAGGCAGAGCCTGTCGGTTGAGTGTTTGAATTCTTTCTTCTGCCACACAGTGAAAGTCGTCATGCACAGAGAAGGAAGCAGCTCCCCACAGCCAAACACTCAATGGATTTTACAATACAATCTCAATGCTTATTGCCGTGCCAATTATAATCCCCTTCGCCAGCCACGCACTGCCATGCATGCTGAAGGACAAAAATGAAACAACTATTAATACAAACGCAGAAAGAAGAAAACGCTGGCACCATGAACAAAAGGAAGAGCTTCTCTACCACCAGGCGTAAAGCCGTTTCCAGTCATTTTAAACGCTGACATCCTACATGTGGCAGTGGGGTCCTTGGTTTGAATATATTTCAGAAAGAGAAGCAGGTCAGGTATTATGAGGATTCTCATAGAGCACCAATAACCTAAGTGGGATTGAGATCATATGACTCCCACTGGGAATTGTCTTGATTTGAAATATTCAACAACATTATATAAGATAAACGCTTAAAATAATAATAATTGTTATAATAGAATATTGTGGTAAAGCAAACCATTAAAAAACAGAATAGCTTGTGCTCCTATATAGACATTGTATTTCTTTTTACTTTCATTTTCAATTAATTTTATTTTGTATAGCCCAAAATTGCAAAATAAAAATTTGCCTCAGAGGGGTTTACATTCTGTACACATACGACATCCTCTGCCCCGAAACCCTCACATCAGCACATGGGGAAAAAAAGAAACCTTAGGGAGAACGTCAGAGCACGATCCCCCTGGATGGACAGACTACAATTCTCAAAACTACTACTTCCATATGAGTTTTGATCGCTTAAGCCAGTGATTACCAAACGTTTTCCGTCAGGGTCCTCTTTGAGGATACAGGGACATTGTAAGAACCCTCTTTGAGGATACAGGGACATTGTAAGAACCGTCTTTGAGGATACAGGGACATTGTAAGAACCCTCTTTGAGGATACAGGGACATTGTAAGAACCCTCTTTGAGGATACAGGGACATTGTAAGAACCCTCTTTGAGGATACAGGGACATTGTAAGAACCCTCTTTGAGGATACAGGGACATTGTAAGAACCCTCTTTGAGGATACAGGGACATTGTAAGAACATACAGGGACATTGTAAGAACCCTCTTTGAGGATACAGGGGCATTGTAAAAACCCTCTTTGAGGATACAGGGACATTGTAAGAACATACAGGGACATTGTAAGAATCCTCTTTGAGGATACAGGGACATTGTAAGAACCCTCTTTGAGGATACAGGGACATTGTAAGAACCCTCTTTGAGGATACAGGGACATTGTAAAAACCCTCTTTGAGGATACAGGGACATTGTAAGAACATACAGGGACATTGTAAGAACCCTCTTTGAGGATACAGGGACATTGTAAGAACCCTCTTTGAGGATACAGGGACATTGTAAGAACCCTCTTTGAGGATACAGGGGCATTGTAAGAACATACAGGGACATTGTAAGAACGCTCTTTGAGGATACAGGGACATTGTAAGAACATACAGGGACATTGTAAGAACCCTCTTTGAGGATACAGGGACATTGTAAGAACCCTCTTTGAGGATACAGGGACATTGTAAGAACCCTCTTTGAGGATACAGGGACATTGTAAGAACATACAGGGACATTGTAAGAACCCTCTTTGAGGATATAGGGACATCGTAAGAACCCTCTTTGAGGATACAGGGACATTGTAAGAACCCTCTTTGAGGATACAGGGACATTGTAAGAACATACAGGGACATTGTAAGAACCCTCTTTGAGGATATAGGGACATCGTAAGAACCCTCTTTGAGGATACAGGGACATTGTAAGAACTCCCTATAGCACCCCTCAACCCCACACAATCCCGCACGGAAAAAAAAGTGTGTTCTTCTTTGTTATAATTGCATTATAATATATAAACTCTATATGAATGGGTTTTAATTTAAAAAGTAATTACATGTCACTTTACTTTTACACAGTTTTATCACATTTTCTAAAAATATTTTTGAGTAAATTTACTTAATTAAAATTGAATCTCAAAGTTGGCTGTGATAGACTGCAGCCCCCCCTCGACCCTGTGTGCAGGATAAGAGGTTTGAAGCGGTTTGAAGATGGTTGGACTAAAAGTTGGGAACAGTGTAAAAACTTGTTTTTCAAACCATTTTTTCTGCATTTTAAGTGCAGCAGTGATGTGCTCATACAAACTGTGGAGGCAGGTTTCAGCCAGACTTCTTAAAGACTCTTGTGAATCTTCAGCATCATTCAACTCTGCAGCACAAAAAAACTGTATTAGAATTAAAATCACTGCCAAAACGTATTCTGCTCATGTCGTACACTGGTGCTCGCACATCATGCCTTGTCAGTACGACCAATGCCCTGAGAGCAGTGTGAATAAAGAGCAAAGTGGTCGGGGCAACAATTAGAGAGGGGATCAGATCATTATCTGGAGGGTACCACTTTCCTTTTGTCTCAATGTGTTTTACCAAAATATTAATCATCGAAGCTTCAAGCACAAAACAATCAGTGTGCAAACAAAGGTTTACGCCAGACTCAACAGCTTAGATAGATTTTGAACCTTGCTAAGCAAATATCTCATCTGCTGACATCATATCTCAACCATACTAACAAATAGTGCTGTCAACATATACGCGGTTAATCCATGCGATTAATGTGGCCGAGATTAATGCAACCAAATATTTTAACCTAGTTAATTTACCTGTGTTCACTTCCGGTCCCGGAAGTAAACTGGAAGTTGACTGCGGAAACGAAACGGCCGCTAGCTGCAGTCAGTTACATCAAGATGGAGAGAGCTTTTTGCATTGGAAGTAAGACAAACAGTGGTGCGACATACAGCGGAGAACTGAGCAGAGGAATTACTCCATGTGTCAAACAGAAGTCGCTTTGGATAAAAAGCGTCTGCTAAATGACCTGTAATGTAATGGGCGGCACACAGTCTGCAGAGGACGACCACTGTGTCCCTACAACACCGTAGTTTGAAAACGTCATGGCTAAATTTTGGGAGATAGTTGGCACACATCCGTTAAATGATGGAGAGCAAAGTGCATGAGAATCAGAAGTGTCAAGTAACATACAAAAGTACAAACACTTTGTTACCTTACCTTTTCACGCAAATATCTGTACTTTCTGCTCCTTACGTTTTAAAAAAACACACACACAAAAAAACCTGTCCAGATGAATTGCGCCATCCGGATAGAGTGAATTTCATTGTGGTTGGATGACAGGTATAAACATTTACCATTCAGACACCCTATTGGTTTTCTCCACGATGCACCTGCAGATTACACACATCAGAGTGACGCCGGGTGCGAAAAGTGGTCGGTGAAAGATTCCTTTGTGAGAACGGCAGGTCGGTGGAAGCATAGATATATCATTATGATATATCTATGGTAATGGTATCATTATGATATATATATGGTTGATATATCTATGGTAATGGTATCATTATGATATATCTATGGGATGGGTGGCCGGTGGTCGGTGGAAGGTTCCTTTTTCAGAACGGCACAAGCCGATCTCAGGTATTTAGCGACATGGACAATCCTCCTCCTCGTCATGTAAACTCCATGTAACGTTAAATGAGTATCTTCATGACCATGGGTTTGCCGTACATGTTTTTGTTCTAACTTTATTGAGAATCTTCTACAGCACAGCGACATGCAAGTAGCGCAGCATCTTTAAAAAAGTGTGTTTTAATGCGGCTTTAGAAATTAACACAAAGGGATTCTGTATTTGCCCATGAAGCCTGAAAAAAAACTGTTTTTTGGCCAATATTTTTAGACCTGCCAGTTTAGTGTTTCCCATCGTTATAACAGGGGTGCCCCACCACCCCATAAAAACTGGAAAACAGATATATTTTGTGACACACTGTTCACATTGTTAAAGTCATCATAGCGGAAACAAACGCTAAATGCACAGAGCAAAGATGAACACAAAAAGCCACGGAGGCAATTCAATACTTACAGACGGACAAGAAGAAACACAAACCAAATGGGTTGAAGGACAGCTAGACACACACACACACACACACACACACACACACACACACACACACACGCACACACTACCCTCCTTCTCAGAACCTCTAGGGGGGGCGAAGGCCTTGACCTGGAAACCTTACCTCGATGTAGAGCAGAATGCTTCCACATTTTCCACAAAGCAGCGTGTGTGTTTTTGTTAAAAGCCTAACAAAGCAAAGAAAAAGCTACTGACCCCCAAGACTGTGTGACTTAATCTGTAACACACCGAGCATCATCGTTGTTTTCACCTTTAGTTTTCACCTTTCACCTCGGCGGAGGCCTCAGCTCCCCCGGTGCTTTTTTTCTCTCAGGTTTGTAACTACTTGGTAAATCCATTGTTGGTTTGACAATATTTATCGGTGCAGCATTAACATGTTGTTAATAGAAACATAATTTTGTGTTGATAATAACTTAAAGAATGACTACAAAATAAAATAAGAGATGCTGCCAATATTAAAGCATTTACAGTCACCACACCTTCTACTAGTTCTACCAATTCAGCACCATTTCTTACTGTTCATATTGCACGACTATTTCTTACTGTACATATCTATTTATTCACTTATTACACTTTACATATGCACATATTCTTCACTTCCTGTCTGACAGGAAGCAGCACGTGAAGCTGGGGAAACATGTCTCAGCCTCTCGGACCATCAGCACCGGTTCCCCCCAAGGCTGCGTTCTCTCCCCTCTGCTCTTCTCCCTGTACACCAACAGCTGCACCTCCAGTCACCAGTCCGTCAAGCTCCTGAAGTTTGCGGATGACACCACCCTCATTGGACTGATCTCTGGTGGGGACGAGTCCGCCTACAGGTGGAGTCTGACCATCTGGTGTCCTGGTGCAGCCAGAACAACCTGGAGCTCAACGCTCTAAAGACAGTGGAGATGGTTGTGGATTTCAGGAGGAACAGAGCCCCACCCTACCCCATGACCCTGTGTGACTCCCCCGTCACTATTGTGGACTCCTTCCGTTTCCTGGGCTCCATCATCACCCAGGACCTCAAGTGGGAGCTGAACATCAGCTCCATCAACAAGAAGGCTAAGCAGAGGTTGTTCTTCCTGAGGCAGCTGAAGAAATTCAACCTGCCAAAGACGATGATGGTCCACTTCTACACGGCCATCATGGAGTCCGTCCTCTGCTCCTCCATCACCGTCTGGTACGCTGCAGCCACAGCCAAGGACAAGGGCAGGCTGCAGCGTGTCCTCCGCTCTGCAGAGAGGGTGATCGGCTGCAATCTGCTGTCCCTGCAGGACTTGTTCGCTTCCAGGTCTCTGAAGCAGCTAAAAAGATGGTAGCCGACCCCTCTCACCCCGGACAAAACCTGTTTGTGCCCCTTCCATCTGGCAGGAGGCTGAGGTCCATCAGGACTAAGACCTCCCGTCACACCAACAGTTTCTTCCCGTCTGCAGTCGGGCTCATGAACAGAGCCGGTCCCCCACTGACTGACTATAACATTCCACTGGTCACTCCCATTCATACTGCACATGTCACTTTAACTGTAATTTTTAATTTGTCACTTTGTCGTCACTCGTCACTTTGTCACTTGTTCGATAGTGCACTTTATTTTTTATATATTTTTTTTATATTTTAAATTTTTAACTTTAACTTTATTTTCTTATTTTATACTAACCCATAGCCTTATTCTACTAACCCATTGCATTAGCATTTCATTTTGTTTTATTACTTTTGCATTCCTGTAACATTGTTGTCTATTGTCTGTTTTGTGTCTACTGTCACGCACCAACCGCCAAGACAAATTCCTTGTTTGTTTGACATATTTTGGCAATAAATGTTTCCCGATTCCTGATTCCTCTCTGACCGAGATAAAGATACCAATTGTCACGTAAAATGCTTTTCAATACAACCTTTTGTGTTGTCCTGAAGTTCCACTCGGCAAATAACAACCTCAAATCTGATCTTTAGTTCAACTCAGCCCTTGTACAGTCCAACAAACTTCATTGATATTACACGTCCTAGTCAGCAGTATAGAGAGATGAATTAGCATATAGACTCACGGACACAGTGATTACAGAATGACAGGCGACTTACACTCCCCCCTGCAAAGAGCTGAACATGTCTTCATTTTTTTCTCTCCTGTTCTTTTCTCTGTCCCTCTGTGGCCTGGAGCAGCGGATACAAGGCCGCCTAATAGAGCAGAGCGCAGAAAAGACGAGGCGAGGGGAGCGCTAATAATGCATGGATGACACTGGGGATGGAAGAAATGGAGGCAAAAGGTAATAGAGAACTGGAGGGAAAGAGAGAGCTTTAATTAAAAGAGCTTTGTTATGTATTTTAGCGCTAATACTTATATAATATGTAATATGTTGTGTTGTTGTGAGCAGACCATCACCAGTAAGGTTGGTACCTTTATGCATTCCTACAACATGCTGGAATTCTTGACTGTGCAAGGAGAAACGTCTTTATGGCAAAATGAAACATTTACAAGTAAAAATAGCAGCTTCTGTTTCTGGCATGAAGAAAAATTGCATTTAGCAAAGGCTTGTGTTAGACCAGGTTCCTTGGGTCCAGCAGGAAGTGCTGACCATGTCACCAGGATAAAACATTAAACTGCAACTGCAACTGAAGGGTTTGTGCTCTAATAACACGTATAATAGGAAACAGAGTCCTCCAAGGCAGTTGGAACCATGCTGTCGATGGCAAAAAGCAAAGTGATTTCACCTAGAAGACCACTGTTTGAGTGTGACACCAAAAGGAAACATGGACTTTAAGCACATAACTTTGCGTTAGTTAACGTTCTACCAACGGTGGTTGTTATGAATTCACGCTAAACGTTGTAACCACTTAGCATGGTGTCTACCTGTCATCGTGATACGAGGCGGATATGAAAACCGGGTTGGGTATTATTAAAGTTATAGTTTCTGCCGTAGCAGGTACCAACTCAAAGCTTGTTAATTAATTTCCATAGACAATTCCAAGAAAATCCTCACTCCAGCACTGACTGTGTGTGTGCACAAGTAGTAATAGTAATTGGCAATGCCATGGTAAAAGCCTTCCAACACCGATCCACACGGCAGCGTATGCCTGCAATGAGCTCGGTAGTTATACGTCTCCAAAGACTCAGCTGGACAGTGCCAGACCATGAGTGTTACTGCACTAATGCCATGATCAAAGTGCCATAGTCCATAACCCTGGCTCAGTTTTTATTTGTGCTGCTGTAGACTTCCTAAAGCCGTCTCACACAGTGTGTTCAAGGTTGGATTGTTGTGTCTTTCTTCCGCCTCTCCCTTCTCTAGGACATATACGAAGGTGGACAGAGTTGTTGCGCCACTCAGTGAACATTGAGAGGTGGTCACACGTCAGTGACAAAAGGAACAGCTTGCACTACACTATTTAAACAAGCATCGTGACCTGGAAGAAAACGGCAAACTATGGCAACGGAACAGAGGCAGCGTGGCCCAGGAGCTCCTTTACCTTTTGAGCCGAGGAAAATATCAACCGGCATTCCATTCAGAGGAAGAGCTGTTGCCCAACGTGATTGCTCACCGTAGACCTCGATGCTATTGTGTTAAAGCTCCCAACTCTTTTGCTCTCTGATGTCGGCGTACTACCTGAGGTCACACGCTGCAGCTGCTTTGGGCTGTTGTTTGTCTCGCAAGTTGCACAAGGTTCATACTTATCCTGGATCACAAAATGTCAATTGTTGATCTTAGATTTCAGATGGATTCAAAATGAACAAGAGAGATAATAATCTCCTGCTTGCATTTTTTGTGAAACCCGGCCCCACAGAAAAGAGAGAGAGGGTAGACTCCCTTGGATGCATTTAGCAATAGATGATTGTTGATTTAGAATCTGCCTGTTAGGTTTCTTTCTTTGTCAGCATTAATGTGTAAAAACTGAGGCGGGACATAAGGTTGATTTTTTGTTTCTATCACATTCATTTGAAAGAGTTTAATAATTTGTCTTTCAGCAATATATGAAGGTTTATACTCGACAGGAGCAGTTGGAGGCCTTCGCTCAAAGGCCAAAGTGGCAGTGAGCGATGGGTCGCCTGCTGGACCGAGGATCAAACCAGTGACCCACAGATTTACTTCTTTAACTTTAAATTGAACGTCTATTTAACATCCTTCCAGTTATCTATTTATTTTGATTTAAAAATGAAAGTAGTTTAAAAAAAAGAGGATTAAGAGTAAAGAAGAAAACAATATAAAATCAAGAGATTCTGGACAGGAGAGAGGACTATAAAACTGTGTGTAAGGGGGAAAAGGGGAATGGTGTGTGTGTGTGTGTAATGTATTCAGGACAGGCCTGGCCA
Organism: Gasterosteus aculeatus; assembly: GCF_964276395.1. Taxonomy (NCBI): domain Eukaryota; kingdom Metazoa; phylum Chordata; class Actinopteri; order Perciformes; family Gasterosteidae; genus Gasterosteus; species Gasterosteus aculeatus. The sequence continues at coordinate 1,250,763 of NC_135693.1, read as the reverse complement.
ATCACTGCTATCAAAGGGACCTGCCTGGTGAACTGTAATAACTGGAAAATTATTTTGATAGCCTGAAACAATCTTGGATATCACAGAACTTTATTAAAATAATATCAAATCAAATTAGCCTGTATCCCCATAATGAATTAAGTAACAGGTTACGCCGATATTAATCTCCTGGCTGGCTCCCAGGCATGACGGCGCCAGCATTTAATCAGGTCTCTCTCTCTCTCTCTCGCTCGCTCTTTCTCTCTCAGCGGCGGTTAAGTGAGGAAGTGTTCAAAAGACCTCCCCCCACCAACCCCCCCACCCTTTCACTCGCCTACGGTGAGGTTATTTGAGCAACCATCTTCTCCATCCTCATGCCAAGCAAAAGTTTCAAGGTCCAGAGGAAACGTGTTCTTCACCACGGTGAGCGTAGGAGGTGTGGGTGGACTGAGCGGTCAAACACAGGACTTTTACTTGGGACAGTGGTGTGACTCCTGTGAGAAACCAAAGGTCAGCATTGTCTTTTTAACATGACGTCGAGTTAGACCTAATGAAGCAGTTGAGTAGACGGCTGGTTTCTCCTGTTGTTTGGGACTGAGGCCCCACAGTGACGGGAGGTCACGTCAACACCCTGCGCTGGTCGACCTCCCTGGCTTGTCTAAGAGAGCTGCGTCTCCTTCTATCTCTCGTGTTTTTGCGCAGCAATGATTAAATATAACACTGAGGTTAATGGGCACCAATTTGGTTTGTCAGCCAGTTTAAAGGCTGTGTGTATTATTTGAATTTAGCTGAATCGTACCTGAAAATAAAATGTGTGTCCAACCATTGGTGAATGTCATATTTTGATAGGATAACCAAAGGTCTAAAATGCTTTGAAAATAAAGGAAATACGACAGCACAGCAGACTTTTAAAACCTGAGCCCGGTCTCTTGAGTGCAGCCCAGGAGAATGTGAAGAAGAGGAGCCACCAAGGCGCTCTCCTTTCCTCTTTTCACCACCTCTTCTTATTTACCCGCCCCAACCTCAAACCCCCTCCGGCTGATATTGCTGTCGCTTTTCCTCTTATCTGCCCTCCGCCTGCTGTCTTTCTTCTGCGCCCCCCTCCTCCTACTTGTCGCGTTGCCCGGGCGGACTGCGCCACACGGCCCCGGGATGGCGGGGGACACTAAATCTTTTGATGCAGCCGTTTGTCGCGATAGCATCTGAACTCGCCGCGCCTTTGCCAGGCGGCGTTGACAGATGTAGCAGGACCCTTCCACAGCTCCCGGCTATTGGATATCTATTACCGCTGTGTGTGAGTGTGTGTGTGTGTGAGTGTGTGTGTGTGTGTGTGTGTGTGTGTGTGTGCTGTCCAAATAAAGGCAGCACACAGATATATTTATGACCGTATCTGTCACTTGCATCGAGCTATACATTTACAATTACATGCAAGTTCATGCCAACACACACACAAGGAAAACAAAGTAATGTCGCCCATATCCTCATATTCATATCACATAAACCCATCTTTCCTATTAGTCCTAGCACTTAGAGAAGCATTTTTATCTTGCGATCCAGGTACATTTATTGCTTCGTTTCGGAGGGCCGTATGTCCTTGAACTTGTGTACTGTACGCACATAACCCGAACTCAGCACAGGTTTCCTTTATATGGTCTCAACAAAGTCCTGGAAATACATCTAGGGCTGTAAGCAACAAAAACGTCACAAAAGATGCATATCCTAAGTGTCTCTGCTCCCATATGGTGGCACGTTCCAATGACAGCATGGGGTCCGCTAATATTGAGGATGGAAAAAGCAGCTGCTGGTTCCATGGGGCACTTTGCAGGAGAACATCTTCTGTAATGGAACAGAAGCTTTTGTTTTAGACACACAAGGTGAGTTAGCCAGTTGAAACTGAATCTGTTCCACTCGATATGTTTTTGGAGCTGTTATGCGTATGTGTGTTTGTGGCTGACAATGCTTGCGTTCAAATATGCATAACCGCACGTGTGCCGTTTCCCCCACTGGGGTTTTGAGTTTGAGTATGTGCCATCTGCCAGCTCAGGAAGATGCCCGTTACCATGACCCCCCTCTGCCCTCCCCTCAGTGGCCCCATTAGACTCTTTGGATCCCTCATTCAAAACCCCAATAAAGACCAAAATACACGCACGCACAAGATGAACTACTCTAAGACAGGAAAAAACACATTACACACATATATATATATATAGGAAACGCAACGTCTAAAATCTGGTAACATGTATAGTGCCACTCGGCGGGGCAAGCCGACATTTTTTTAAAGACATTTTTTAGAATGAATTAAATATTATTCTTCTATTGCCTCTCTTATGTTGGAAAATGTAATCTGTAATGGGTTTTAGCATAAATAAATGTGGGGCTCTGACTGCTGTCCGTGGTGCTGATGGAAGACTGGACTGCGGGTGGCGGTTGCATGTTGATTTCATGCTAATGGTATAAGTGATTGTGTGTGTCCCTGACGTATGAGGACACGCACACGTGATGTTTTTTGGGGCCAAGGCCCAAGAAATGAGTTTGCAGGGCGAATCACGGTTTGGTGCATTAACAACAATATTTGTTGTCATTTAAACACTACCATTGTTCGCAGAGGGTGAAAACCGTGAGGTCAGTCCAACAGCCCAACACATCCAAAAAGGGGAAAGTCAAAAATCCTGATGGTAATTAAACAGGTGACTGCAATATAATCAAACAAAATGTAGAGTCATATAAAGACTGAACACATTAACATTCTGTCATAATGTGATGTTAAAACCTGGGGACGGATGCTAATTGCCGTCCTTTATGGATTTCTCCCAATTTTATCCCCAAAGAGGGTTTTTTGGAAGTTTTTTCTCCTTTCAGGTAGTAGATGAACAACTTAATGTAAGGCAGCCGATTGAGGCAAATGTCTTGAGTGTTGGACCACATGAACTGTATTAGATCTTATGATGTAGTGTGATGAACTGTGATCATTAATGATGTGGGCTCATTGAGGCATAAAGCCAACTGTATCTACATTGAACATATTGGAATGTGAGGGACAGATAGGACAGAGAGGTTTCAGGTTACAGCCGCAGCTTCACACCTCGATGTGAAGGGGACAGTCCAGGAGGAGACACGTTCGAAAGAGAAGCACCAAAAGACACACCTCAGGAGTTTTCAAATGACCAAACCGGGGAAAGGACTGTTGATGAGTCACTTTAGACTTGTTCAGAGAATTCTCTATTTTGTGAAATGTTTTACTATTTGCATTGTATTTCACTTTGTAACTGTATTCCTTATCACTTTGTTTAGTTATTAAATACTTTTTGATTCATTCATTTGAGCAAGTTGACTCTTTTGATTCATCGTTTCCGGCCGCGACGAGAACAAAGGAGTGAGATCTCCCTCGAGGGCTTTTCGAACCCTTAACACTCCACACACACACACACACACACACAGAAAAAACGTAACGTCCGGATCATCATCAAACCCACGTTAAGCATCACCTCCTGGCCCTGTTCTCCGCCCAGGCGGCATCAGGCTAACAATGGGCTGATGAGATGGAGAGGGGCCTCAGCGGCTGCCAAATTACTGCAAGCCCTGACAAAATCTTCTCCCTGTTCTCTTTTTCCCTCCGCTTATTTTTTTTTATTTTTTTACATGCTCCCATATTTGTCATTCAAACCGGCTTTAATGGAGAAAGATCTATGCATATGTAAGTGACAGAGCTGGAACCCTATTACCGGCATTCAGTGGAGCTCTGTGGAGAGGCCCACTCCAGGCTTGGATTACTGACCATTAAGGCTTATTTCTGCACCGTCTCCAGGCAATTATTCCCCAACAACCCCCCCACCCCCTGAAATATACACACACACAGACACACATACACACTGCCAAACCTGCTCTTTCGTCCCCTCACACCATCCTTGATTTAACCATTTCACATCTGGTAAGAGTATTATTTTTGAGAGTCTCCCTCTCAGGGTTGTATACTGAATATGTTCATATCTATGTCTTCTGAATGTTGACTCGTACATGCAATCTGTTTTATAGCCCCTCATCTGCTCCCAGGTTGTGGCCTCGTAGGGGTAGATGACGGCGTCAATAACGAGGATATCAATGATGATGATTAGTTAGAGTCGGAAGGCAATAGCTCCCAGTCTGTATGCGCACACCTGTAATTAATACTGTCACACAGGTTCTGCTTACTCTGAAATTAAGTCACCAGAAAATGACAATTAAGTTGAAATAATGGCCGGTGATGGATCGAGAAGCGTGCCAATTTTCATTTTGATAGTGGCAACCACGGGCAGACATGTATGTATGACATGTGAGATGTGTGAAGGAAACAGAAGAACAGTCAATAAAGAAACAGTCTTCTGAGGTACAACCAGAGATTCTAAAGGCTAGGATCCACATGACATTGACCAATCTCCGAAAGCTGTGACCTACAGCAGCTCTACTCCGAGCTCCTCATAGATGGCTGAGCTTCTCACCCTATCTCTAAGGGAGACCCCAGCCATTCTCTTAAGGAAACCCATCTTGGCCGCCTGAACCCGTGACCTATTTCTTTCGCTGATGACCCATCCTTCATGACTATGGGTGAGGGTAGGAAAGAAGATTGACCCATAGATCAAAAGCTTTGCCATTTGGCTCAGCTCTCTCTTCGTCACAATGGTGAGGTAAACCACCGCCGCTACTTCGATTTTCCATCCTCATACTCCATCTTCCTCTCTCTTGCGAACAAGAACATGAGGTACTTGAACTCCTCCCCCTGTGGTAAGAACTCATTTCCTACCCGGAGTAGGCAAGCCATCGGTTTCTGCTGAGAACCATGACTTCAGATTAAAAGGTGCTTATCCTCTTCCTGTCTGCTTCCCACTCGGCTGGGAACTGCTTCCCTGAGAGTTGGAAGTCAGAGACCAAAGATGCCATCACGACCACATCATCTGTAAAAGGCCTCAATATCTTGTCTATGAATACCACAAACAGGATTTGTGATGACATGTTGCAGCCCTGGCGAAGGCCAACCCCCACCAGAAACGACTTACTGCCGAGAACCCAAACACAGCTCTCGCTTTGGGCGCAGAGCGATTGGATGGCCCCCAAGAAGGGACCACCTCATCCACCACTCCCGCAGCTGAGTTTCTCTCGGGGGAACTGACCATATGCCGTCTCCGGTTCAACAAAACATCGTAGACCAGATGTGTATCCCAGGCCCACTCCACAATTCTTGCAAGCGTAAAGAGTAAAGAGCTGGTCCGTTGTTCCACAACCATGACAAAATCTGCATTGTTCCTCTTCAATTCCAAGTTCTCCTATTGACCTTGGAGTATACTTTACAAGGCTGAGTATTGTAATCCCACAGTAATTGGCACATACTCTCGGGTCTCCCTTTTTCAAGAGAAATACCACCAACCTGGTCTGCCACACCTTATGCACGCAATGTTGCCAAGGGGCGTCACTCAAGACATACCCCGAACAGCCATTGCTTTCAGCATATCCGGCAGGATTTCATCAATCCCCGCTGCAGTCGTTTGACTACCTGAGTGACATCCACCAGGAAAATGGCCGATGTCGGGGCCTACGTAATACCTACCAAGGGAAGTTAAGCTCCGGAATTTTCAAAATTTTGAATTTGAAAAGCATATAACAGGGAACTTAAATGTTGTTGAGAACAAGCCTAACTGGACCCTGGAGACAGCTAGTTCGGAATATTGTCTGCCAGAAAGGCAACCATAAAACGTTCTGTTGTTTTTGAACACCTTCGTCATCTCCTGGTATTTTTCCATCACCCACTACAGCAACGCTGTAAAAAAGTCCCTTAATTGTAAGTATCTGAAGTGGTCCTGGTTATTTAGCGTGTATTTGTCTTTCAGCTCTTTCAAGTTCAAGTTCAAGTTATCTTTGATAACTGTGCATATTGCTGTTAGGGTTTGCATATTGCTGTATTGCTGTATGATATACATTGTTTAAACCTCTGATCAACAATACCTGAAATAAATTGTGTATTGTAGGCTATCCATCGTAGGGACCTGAGCTCCTCCTCTAGTCGGTTTTTCCTTATTACTTCAAACCACAGTTCTAATGTAAATCTGGTGACAACGTCCGTCTGTTCAAGTAGATGTTTTGCCATACTTCTGTCTCCAATAAGGCTTTGTATTTCCCTTCCTTCTACAGAAACTTCTAGAGTTTTCCACTTTGCCTGGTAATCGTTGGTACACCAGTATATTATTGGTCTAATTTGAGCTGCCAGGAAGTACGCCCTGAGGTTTGGTAGTGACATCCCCCCTTCATTTTTCACAATCTGTAATGTTTCATATTTGATTCTTGGCTTTTGGCCATTCCATATAAACCTTGAAATAATGTTATCCCAAGCTCTGAATTGCTTCTCAGGGATCTCGATTGGGAGTGATAGGAAGAAGTAAAGTTTTGGAAGTGTGCTTATTTTTATAGTATCTATCCGTGAGCTGAAATCTAACGGGAGAACCGCCCACCTCTCCATGTCACCCCTAATGTCTTGATCCACTTTGGTATAGTTGGCTGTATATAGATCATGAATACTTTTTGTTATAGTTACTCCGAGGTATGTCATACTTTCAGAAATCCATTTTAAATTAAGTGTTTGTTGTATACTTTCAGAAGGTTTATAATTTAGAGGTAAAATGTCCGTTTTTGACAGGTTCAATTTGTATCCAGAATAAGTGCCGAACATCTCAAGTTGATCAATTAATATAGGGAGGCATCTGTCGGGGTCCTCCAGGTAACCGAGGTCGCGTCATCTGCGAAAAGCCCTATAATATGTAAATCCTTTCCAATCTTTATCCCATTAAGGTCTGTATTCTGCCTAACTGCTTGTGCAAGGGGTTCTATAAAGATAGCAAATAGAGTTGGTAAGAGACCAGTCCAGTGCTATACTATCCTTCAGACTGCCATTTATTTTTATCCTTGCTGTTGGGTTATGGTAAAGTGTTTTGACACAAAATTCCAGTTTACCCTGTTGAATGCCTTTTCTGCATCAAGGCTTATTAAGGCTGCAGCAATGTTTTTACTATTAATGTGTTCAATTATATGTAGTGTTCTCCGTATGTTATCCTGGGTTTGGCGCCCCTTGTTGAAGCATGTCTGGTCCTCATCTATAATGTCCTTCATAAAGTGTTCAGTATTGATATAGGTGTATACCCAGAGCAGCAATCACTATTCTTTCCTTTAGGAATCACTGTTATTATGGCCTCCTTCCAGGATGGTGGTAGTTCACAGTTGTTAAGCGTATAGTTGAACGATGCCTCGACTATTGGTAGAAGCAGTTCACTAAATCCATCCAAAACCATCAGTGCCAGGGGATCTATTTGTTTTTAGTCTAGTCACAGCTTGCTCTATTTCTATTTTTGTAATAGGGGAGGTCAAAAGGTCGTTCTGGGGGGGAAATTATTTTATCGCACGTTAAAGCATACTTTATACATTTTTTTTTAGATTTCATTGCTCAATGCCTCTCAATACACAGACAAACTATGGGATCAGTATTAGCCTGGGAGGGACTATTCAACAATGAGAGCATTGGGAGGCCCACATGAACCCAAACTGGCGGAGAAATGGGGAACGGTAGCGCTCTCTCTGTTTAAGATGCAATTTGAAAAAAATATGCTATAAATGCTTCTGTGTAAAGGGAAAATTGCAGTTAAAAAGCAACATATCTGTTTAAAGTGTTTGCAAACCAGAGGTAATTACATTTTTGCCATAAAATGGCAGTAGAAGGTACTATAATTCTGGCAATCCCTTTGTCAATTCCTCGATGTTATTGCCTCTGACTGGAGAAGCACTGAGGCTGATGGAAATAGGATTTGGATGTCACTGGATCATACAGTTAAGTTTGAAGAACCAAAGAATTTAGACATTTTGATGATGGCATTGGACCAAAAATGATCACCAAAGTAAACAAAAGCCAATCGAAGGAACACGTGTCAAGAGTAAAAGATACATTCTCTGGGGGATATGAACATCAAAATACAGTTCAACAAAAAATATTCTAGTGGTTTGACCAAAACCAAATCAGCATAGAAATATGAGCAAGCTTTTATTTATGTATGAAAATCCATGGTGTACTGAGGCCAGATCAAGATTAAGTGAAGAATGCTAGATAACATTAATCCAGTATAAATATATCAAACATTGAGCACCCTAATAATTTAAAAGCACATTAAGTGCATTGTTAAGGACACAGGAATTATTCTCCATCTTAATCAAGTTTTCATTAATATATCTGCATTATACTATCTGTCCCCGCAGAGATTCAATGTTCCCCTATAGACATGTAATGCCATGCACGAGTCACTTTAACTAGGAAAGGCAATGTGAACTTGTGAAAAGGTGCACTTTTAATCAGAGGCTGACAAAGTGAGGTTCTGACACTTAAGGCGAGTTTGATTTCACTGCTACTCAGTTTTAAGTTAATTTAGTTGACATGACAGGGGGATTACGATTATACTGTAGATTTCAGTCATTCCGAGTGCAAGCTCCAGGCTAGGAACATACAAGAGCGACAGTCAACTCCATGTTTAAAATGGGACGATAACACAGACCTCCTCACATCTTTCATTAAGACTGTCTTGAATCCACATTGCATCTGCATATAATTTAAACTGATTGAATTTACAATGAGGCGGCACGGTGGCGCGGTGGTTAGCACTGTTGCCTCACAGCAAGAAGGTCCTGGGTTCGATTCCGCCCAGTGGCCTTTCTGTGTGGAGTCTGCATGTTCTCCCCGTGTCTGCGTGGGTTCTCTCCGGGTTCTCCGGCTTCCTCCCACAGTCCAAAGACATGCTCTGGGGATCAGGTTAATTGGGGACTTTAAATTGCCCGTAGTTGTGTGAGTGTGAGTGTGAATGGTTGTGTGTCTCTGTGTTGCCCTGCGATTGGCTGGCGACCAATCCAGGGTGTACCCTGTCTATCGCCCGAAGTTGGCTGGGATGGACTCCAGCCCCCCCGCGACCCTGTGTGCAGGATAAGCGGTTTGACAATGGATGGATGGATGGAATTTACAATGTACCTTTATCTCCTGTGTCCATATAACGATGCAATGGTATTTCTTCCCAGTGGTGAGGTATGGGTCAGTTTTTTTTAAAAACTAAACCTACCAACCCGTAAACCGCTAAGCAAGCAGCAATCTCGGATTGAAACCTGCCTTTTTGTCATAGGAATGAGCGGTTATCACCTGTCAATCGCAGTCCGCCCTGAAGCATACCCGACTTTATAGTATATTTAATTATGAATGGACCATAATAAACTAAATTACCATCATTCCTTATTGAAGAAGACATGAAATGAAAGATTAAGATCACTGAGGTAATACATCGAGAGAGAAGAGACAAACAATTCTTTGAGGAGGAAAACCCGATGAGAGGAACCCAATCGAAGCCTTTGATCCTGGAAGATATTAACAAGAGCCCAATACAAATAAAAGGCAAAAAAAGCAAATATATAATTTTGGAAAACAGCTGAAATCCCATTGGAAAATCACGTGTTATTTTCCATTATTCTTTTCTCCAAATCTCCCATTATATTTAGCAACACACAGTAATGTTCGTGTTCCATCTAAACTCGTTAAAGACAAAGCCTCTCTTTCTTTTGTCTTGTGGCGCAGGTGGGGGTGGCGGAGATGTCACTGGAAATTTGGATCAAGAGAAAATGAGAAATGTCTCTTCAAAGTTGCTTCAACATGTTTGTCTCAAAATGAATGAAGAAAAAAAATCTAATGGGGGATTATGCAAGAGCGCCGAGCAGAAGAAATGAAGAATGGGATTAGATTGGAGTTTTTTTAAATTTCCTCTTCTAGGAGAATATTTTGGTTATACCAAGTAATTTTTTCATCTTCGGCACATTATCGAGTTGTTTCCTCGGGGGTGCTAGAGAAGTGAGGGCGTCGCTTGCTGGGCCGAGCTGTAATGATGCCTTTGTAGGGACGTCAGCATCGTGTTCAAAGGCAGAACTGCAGCCAGCTGACCCAGCCGTTTACAACCTGACAATGAACATCTGTAATTGAAAAGCGTTGGAGGAAAGACATGCATAATTATACACACACACACACACACACACACTAACGAAAACCCTTTTTGAGATTATGGTAACTAGCTAGCGTTGTGGCGGCTCGTTCCAGTGCTCTTAAACAGGCTGTAATGCCACTCACCGACCCCGACCTATTTTGCATGCTAACAAGCTAACAAAGGCTCTCCATTACTGTAGCACAGGCTAATGCCCCCCCGCCCCTCGTCTGTGTAGAAGAGGGTTATGCTAATAGGCTAACAAGTGTCATTGCATCGTGGTTATATAACACGCCCTAATGACATATAGCTCCTGTAGCATAACTTCACACTAACAAGCTAACAGACTTGCACAAGCCAACACTTTTGAAGTGATAAAGGGCCTAAAGCCGCCTTTTCAAACATTGCAAAGCTAACAAGCTAAAGCCTCAGTCCATTACTGGAACATAAACTAATGCTTATCAAACCAACCCAATCACCAACATTAAAGCTGGGGCAAGTCTCTCTCTGTCAGGAAGGTGCGGAGAAGGCAGGACTCAAACGCAGAAACACAAAAGACCTTAATAGTCCAAAAAAGGTTTTTAAAAAGCAAAAGGCCAAGGGGCAAGGGGCAAAACAAGGAAAGGAACCTGGAACATGAACATGGACCTCCAGAAGATTAACAATGACGCGACAAGGGACAAGAGACACACATGACTTAAATACCCTGGGAAGGTCCAGGTGATTCGACACAGGTGGAAATGATCAGACAATCACAGGGGGTGACAGGACAAGGCAGGCACAAGTGAAGTTACCCAGGGACACAAGAAGCAGAAACAACAAAATAAGACAGGAAATAAACCACACCGTGACACTCTCTAGAAATGAAGATAATCTTTTCAAGGCCATGGTGCTTAAAAGGTTTCAGTTATAGTCAACATATTGTAGATTCTTTATTACACCAAATGAACGTATAAATGGGAATGTTGTTGTGTTATGACAACACAAAAAAATAATTCTTATGATATTTCTTAGGACTTTATGGCCGTCCTATTATATTACTATGGTCTAGCAGTGGTTGACAAATGGTGGTGCTTTATTACACTTTTGTCCAAGTGGGCAAGCCCCGCTGGCTAGCTGATTGCCACTATTCGGGCCTGCTCTCAGTGGCTAAATCAGGAATCCTGACACAGATGTTCATTGTCAGCCGACAACATGGTCCCAAAGTAATTTTGACAGAAGTATATCGCTAACACTATATATACACTGTGAAGCTCTGTCTGCACTTTAGCCTTGATTTAGAACTGTAAGCGCCGTTAGCACTGATAGCTGCTGGGTGTCCACTCATTATATTCCGCACCTTTTAAGATTTATTATTGATATTCAAACCTTCTGTTCGCAACACTTTAGTCACGCTCTCCCGCCACACATCCAATTTCTCACACAAAACAGAAAATCGGACTTCGGGCCGAGCCGCATTGGTTTCTCTTCAACCTCGCCGTCGACCGTATCGTCCGCGCCACCTCCCGTCTTGTCCGTATGGTCACCCCCAACAAAATGTAACTACAAGGTTTTTTGAAAATTTGAGAGCTCTGCTTTTAGTTATTAGTTTTAATTTATTTTATAGAAAAACCCAATACAGTCCCAAATCAGATCTAATCTCAGATGTGAAGGAGCATTTAGATAACATTTTGATGGTACCTACTATTAGAATATGGGTGTGTGTTTGAAAATGGCGCTTTACCGTCATTTACAATTGTATTGTACACATACACATGCAATACTAGACCCCCAAAGAATGCTGAAAAAACATGGTGCAAAATATCATTCATCCTGCAACCCACATGGGAATTAAAGGTAACGTAAAGATACCTTCCAACATCGCTGGCGTCAGACCTGGCGTTGTAAAGACTAAAAAGCCTATCACACTGCCGACTCCGTGTCCAATAGAAGATAGATATGTGTTTTCGGCATCACATTCACCCATCCTTTCATCCTCTCCGCAACCCGCCTCCCTTTATATCGTCCCCACAACCCCACACCACCCGCTATCCAAATGGAGAGATCTGGAGGGGGAGGGAGGTGGCAAGGTGGCAGGCTCCCCAAATGTAAAGCGTACGTAATCACTCAGATACAAGTGGCACCCTTAAAAATTGCCTTCATATATCAGTTTATGGTTTACGGGCTGTAGCAGAAAGGACGGCAAAAGGTCAGGTGGAAAAACATATAGACGTGTCAGAGCCGCTGCTCGGGGCGGCGGAGCTCCATGCTGATGGCTGAGGAGATGGGCTGCTGTATGTGTGTGAGTTTGGTGAGGGTGTCAGTGTAAGTGCGTGTAAAAAAACGACACCAAGGTAGGTAGTATTTTCATTTTCACAATCCCAAAAGTGCTCATAATGATGGTAACGTAAAAAGTTGGTTTACTGCATTTACCACAGCTGACCTTTAGTTCAAAGTTCAGCAGTAAAGAACACTATCATTGGCTTTCATTTAGCTGGAGAAAGAACTTGTGAGGTACAAGGCAAAAATAACAGACCAATGAGATTACCACTTAACCGCTGTAAATCAAAACCTCAAGGCCTTTTCTCTCGTCTCTTTTTGATGGATGAAAAACAGAGGATCCTATGGAGTACAATGTACAAAATGTGCACGGTTTATTAATCTATCTGAAATGTCTTTAATGCTTTTGCAACCTTTTCTTGACTTTACACGATCCTTAAATAGTTTGTCAATCGTTCTGCGGTCACACACCTCTATTATGAGCTACACGTAGATATGAATACACTGTGATAGGAGGAACATCATCGGGTGACTGTTGATGAGCATACAGTATTTGTTATCAGCTTAGCTTGTCCTTGTTTCTCAATTTGTGTGTGTGTGTGTGTGTGTGTGTGTGGTGTACTGTTGCTAGTCTACGGACCCAGCACGGACACACACACACACACACACACACACACACACAGGTATACGCTGGATACTGTAACCTCTCGGTCGACCTCCGCTGACAAGACAGATCGCTCCATTCATCTCTGGGTGAGTGCACCGAGCGCTCCATTCATCTGCGGCTGAGTGGATCAGGCCGACCGGCATTTTTCACACCGCCGGCCCATGATGCATCTGTGACTCTGGAGGAATGTCAGTGGCCTGAATGCCCTGATCTGTCATGAGGCCCCGGCTGCCACACAACTCTACACGCAGTGGCACACGCACACATACACACAGGGACTCACATAAGCACACGTATTGTATGCGGCGTGGTGGCCTGCTGGCCTAAACAGACCGTCCCGTTGCCATGAGAGGTCACAGCTCTGACTCCCATGAGACTCGTTGAAGTTTATTTGAGTAAGATATTAATTAGGATAAACGTCCTGCACACCCAATAGTGATACAAACATGTATACTTACAGCAACAGCATCACTTTCAGCAATAAATCAGACTTACAACTCCACCTGTCTTATTTTCACATTGCACTTTTGAGAAACGGCTGGCAAATGTAATCTTTACTGATACCAAAGCATTTCATTCTATTTTTCTAGAATTTCAAAATTCATAGGTATTCTTTTAGTACAAAAACACACAAAATATTCATTCATAAATAGTAATGCTATACTGTATACACAGGGTATCAGAAGTCTAGAGATGGATGCTAAATCAAAACATGAACGATATAATAAGGATTAAATGCTGATTATATACGTTGTATTGAGCGACTATGTCTTATTTCCTCCCTACACAATTACACATGTTTCCAAATCAGGCATTGGAATAGCAAAACACTAATGCACTGGAACTATGCTGTTTTTATGTGTGTGGTTCAAGATTCGATCCTCCGCAGGGTGCAGGTGCGTTAATTATTATAAGGCAACAGAAAACATCAAAACCAGCCTGTTATGATCCGTCTGCAAATCAGTGCATTAAGCCGGCCATCCAATACAGAGGCAGTAAGCTTAATTCCACTACAGTGTGCTGGTCTCTGCTTTGTCTGGACACTGTGGTGTCACCCAGTGATCTACATTAATAATTGACAGTCAAATGTGGCTTTTCACCATGTGGAGCTATTAGGTTCTATGCACTTTAAATTCATCATTCCACTGACGTTGGGGGAACTTCCTGATCCAAAGTATATTGTTACAACGTCTAAGTCAATTGACTGTGGGAAGGTGGATGAACCCATAATCTGTTGTGGGTTACAGCAGCAGGCCCGTTGTGACTGTAACAGGTGAGTTATGAACACCTCGGTGGACAGAAGGAGCTCCTCTGGAGACCGACTGACCTGCAGCTTCACACTGAACAACTCAAGCATTCACTGTCACCAGCCTGAGAGGCAGAGAAGGAGAGAGTATCCAGACTTATTTTAGAAATAAAACCTTTATATATAACAATTAATTTAAATGAAAGAAGGAACAACCCATTCATTTAATCTTACAATGTTCCTTTATCGTCAAGGGGGGGCCTGACAGAAGAAGTTTGGGAACCACTTCTGCGGCCCATTTGGCTTAGGACCAGACCCAGACTCCTGAAAGAGAAAGCGTCCTGCTTCAAAATAAAAGAACTACCTTCCCAACAAAGACTCCCCAGAGCGACGTTGTTAGCCAGCTGTGTGGAAGTGACTCCAGTTGGACGGACCGACAGACAGAAGGACAACAAGTCAGATCTGCTTTTGTTTCCATCCATAGCTCTTGGTTTTGTTTTTGGTGTGTTGCTGCCAAAATGTCCAAAACTCCCTCATCTCTTTGGTCAGTTGGTCCTCAAAGTGGGTCGGAGTGGTGATGATGGTGATGATGGTGGTGATGATGATGATGATGATTAAGGTTGGCCAGTTGGGGCGGAGCGTAAAATAACAATGATGCCGATGAAGAGCAGAGCGGGCGTCACAGCTGGCAGAGGTGGCCCAGTTAGCCCAGTTAGCCGGCTTGCTTCCACTGGACCACGCACAGATGCCCATTAACTGCCCCGCTGATGACACCCCTGGGGCACGACACGCACACATTTGTAAAGATATGTAAACACACAAATAACACACCACGACGTAGATAGAAGCCCATGTGCCAAAGACCCACACCTGGACAATATTGTGATACACGCGGACCAACGCGGAGGCACACGCGTGCACATCCAGCTGCGGCTCTGTCTTTATTGTCTTGCAATGCAAACAGACACACACACACACACACACACACACACACACACACACACACACACACACACACACACACACACACACTGTGCTTTACCGAAAAGACACAAGCAAAGATGTGTAGTAAAGGAATGAATCACTCCGCTCCAAACATTGCTAAACATCCCCACTTACATGCACAAACAACACACACTCATGCTGCTCAGTATGTTCCAGCAATCACCACACAGACCCTGTGACTGTGCCCCCCCCCACGCACACACACACACACACACACACACACACACACACACACACACACACACACACACACACAAACTGCAACTCTCACCTCAGGGCAGAGATGTGCTCTGATGTTTCCGGGGCAGTGGGCAGTCACGAGTGTGTGTGTGTGTGTGTGTGTGCCTGACAGCTGTTTGTGTGCATGTCCATGTGTCCACGTGTGTGTTTGTGTGTGTGTGTGTGTGTTGGCGCGGTGCCCTAATTTGACAGAGCCGGAGCAGTGGTTGATCCCCAGTACAGTTGATTTGGCTTGATGTTGACCCTACAGGCCTTGTCAGCTCCAACATGCTCCCTGTCTCCTCACGTTGCCCACAACGACACTGAGTGGACACACACACACACACACACACGCACACACACACACACACA